>NW_024396842.1:0-49519 GCF_004115215.2 Ornithorhynchus anatinus
AGCACATTATTGGGGTGCCAGCGAAAGGGAGAGCGTTCTAAACGGGTTTTTGAAATAAAGCGCAATATTCAGGTGTGCGAAAATGGGGCGCGTTTTAAGTGGGGGAGGGGGTTAGAAATAAAGCGCAATATTGGGGGTAGGCGGTAAATGGGGGAGCGTCCTAAACGGGGGAGGGGTTTAGAAAAAAAGCACAACATTTTAAATAGAACACAATATTTTGGTTAGCGGGAAAAAGAGGGAGGGGTCAAAATGGTGTTAGAAACAAAGCACAATATTTGAAATAAATCGCAATATTTTGGTTGGTGGAAAAAGAGGAGGCATTCAAAAGAGGGTTAGAAAAAAGCGCTATGTTGGGGTTCGCAGAGAAGGGGGAGCGTTCTAAACGGGGTTTGAAATTAAAGGCAATAATGGGGAAGGCAGAAAAGGGGGAGCGGTCTAAGCGGGGGTTAGAAATAAAGCGCAATATTGGGGGTGTGCGGAAAATGGGGGAGCGTCCTAAACGGTGGAGGGGCTTAGAAATAAAGCACAACATTTTAAATAGAGTGCAATATTTTGGTTAGCAGGAAAAAGAGGGAGCATTCAAAACGGTGTTAGAAATAAAGCGCAATATTGGGGTTCGCGAAAATAGGGGGAGCATTCTAAGCGGGGGTTGGAAATAAAGCGCAATATTTGAAATGAATCACAATATTGGTTGGCGGGAAAAAGAAGGATCGTTCAAAAGAGGGTTACAAATGAAGCACAATGTTGTGGTGCGCGAAAAAAGGGGAGCGTTCTAAGTGGGGCTTAAAAATAAAGCGCAATATTTGAAATAAATCGCAATATTTTGGTGGTGATAAAAAGAGGAGGCATTCAAAAGAAGGTTAGAAAAACATCGCAATTTTGGGGTTTGCGGAAAAGGGGGAGCGTTCTAAATGCGTTTTTGAAATTAAAAGCAATAATGGGGAAGGTGGAAAAGGGGGAGCGTTCTAAGCGGGGGTTAGAAATAAAGCGCAATATTGGTGTGTGAGATAAAAAGGGGCAGCGTTCTAAGTGGGAGTTAGAAATGAAGCGAATTATTGGTGTGCACGAAAAAGGGGGAGCGCTGTAAGCGGGGGAGCGGATTTAGGAAGAAAGCGCAATATTAGGGTTGGCGAAAAATTTTGAGCGTTTGAAACGGGGTGTTAGAAACAAAGCGTAATACAGGGGTGCAGGGGAAGAGGGGGAGCGTCCTAAACGGGGAGGGGGTTTCAAAATAAAGCGCAATGTTGAGGTCCTCGAAAATAGGGGAGCGTTCTGAACGGGTGTATAGAAATGAAGTGCAATATTGGGGTGTGCGGGAAAGGGGGAGCGTTCTAAACGGGGGGTTGAAATAAAGCGCAATATTGGGGTGCGTGAAGGAAGGGGGAGCCTTTTAAGTGGCGGAGTGGGTTTAAGAATAAAGAGCAATATTCGGGTGCGCAGAAATGAAGAGCGTTTTGAGTGGGGGGGTTTCAAAATAGAGCGCAATATTGGGGTGCGCGAAAATGGGGGAGCATTCTAAGCGATGGGATTAGAAATAAAGCGCACTATTTGAAATAAAGCACAATATTTGAAATAAAGCACAATATTTGAAATAAATCGCAATGTTTTGGTTGGTTGGAACAAGAGGGAGCATTCAAAAGAAGGAAAGAAATAAAGCGCAATATTGGGGTGCCAGCGAAAGAAGGAGCGTTCTAAACTGGGTTTTGAAATAAAGCGCAATATTGGGTCCGCGGGAAAAGGGGGAGCCTTCTAAGCGGGTGTTAGAAACAAAGCGCGATATTGGTGTACTCCAAAAGGGGGGAGCACAGTAAGCGGGCCAGGCGGTTTAGGAATGAATCGCAATATTTGGGTGTGCAAAATGGGGCACGATTTAAGTGGGGGAGGGGTTTTAGAAATAAAGCACAATGTTTGAAATAAATCGCAATATTTTGGTTGGCGGTAAAAAGAGGGAACGTACAAAAGAGGTTTAGAAATAAAGCACAATATTGGGGTGTCTGGAAAAGGAGGAGCGTTCTAAACGGGTCTTTGAAATAAAGCATAATATTGGGTTGCGCGGGAAATGGGAGAGCGTCCTAAATGCTGGGGGGTTTAGAAATAAAGCGCAATATTTTGGTTGGTGGGAAAAAGAAGGAGCGTTCAAAGTGGAGTTAGGAATACAGCGCAATATTGGGGGTGGGTGGTAAATGGGGGAGCGTCCTAAACGGTGGAGGGGTTTAGAAATAAAGCACAACATTTCAAATAGAGCGCGATATTTTGGTTAGCGGGGAAAAGAGGGAGCGTTCAAAACGGTGTTAGAAATAAAGCACAATATTGGGGTTCGTGAAAATGGGGGAGCGTTTTAAGTGGGGGTTGGAAATAAAACGCAGTATTGCGGTGCGCTGGAAAAGGGGGAGCGTCCTAAATGGGGGAGTGGGTTTAGAAATAAAGTGCAATATTTTGGTCGGCGGGAAAAAGGGGGAGCTTTCAAAGTGGGGTTAGGAATAAAGCGCATTGTTGGGGGGTGTTAAAGGGGGAAGCGTCCTAAATGGTGGAGGGGTTTAGAAATAAAGCGCAATATTTTAAATAAAGAGACATATTTTGATTTGCAGTAAAAAGAGTGAGCATTAAAAAGTGGGTTAGAAATAAAGTGCAATATTGGGGTGCGCGAAAATAGGGGAGTGTTCTGAATGGGGGTATAGAAATGAAGTGCAATATAGAGGTGTGCGGGAAAAGGGGGAGCGTTCTAAACGGGGGGGTTGAGATTAAGCGCAATATTGGGGTGCGAGAAAAAAGGGGGAGCGTTTTAATTGGGCGAGAGGGTTTAGGACTAGAGCGCAATATTCGGGTGCGTGAAAATGAGGAGCGTATTAAGTGGGGGAGGGGATTTAAAATTACGCACACTATTGGGGTGCGAGAAAAAAGGGGCAGCGTTCTAAGCGGGGTATTAGAAATAAAGCCCAATATTTGAAATAAATCGCAATATATTCGTTGGCGGGAAAAGGAGGGCACGTTCAAAAGAGGGTTCGAGATAAACGCAATATTGGGGTGTCCGGAAAAGGGGGAGCGTTCTAAGCGGGGTTAGAAATAAAGCGCAATATTGGTGTATGCAAAAAAGGGAGAGCCCTATAAGCAGGGCAGGGTGTTTAGGAATAAAGCGCAATATTCGGGTGCACGAAAAATGGGGAGCGTTTTAAGTGGCGGGGTTAGAAATAAAGCGCAATATTTGAAATAAATCGCAATATTTTGGTTGGCGGGGAAAAGAGGGATCGTTCAAAAGAGGGCAAGAAATAAAGTGCAATATTGGGATACCCGGAAAAGGGGTAGCGTTCTAAACGGGTTTTTGAAATAAAGCATAATATTGGGGTGCGCGGGAAAAGGGGGAGCATCCTAAACGCTGGAGCGGGTTTATAAATAAATCCCAATATTTTGGTTGGCGGGAAATAGAGGGAGCATTCAAAGTGGGGTTAGGAATAAATCACAATATGGGGAGGGCGGTAAAAGCGGAAGCGTCCTAAAGGGTGGAGTGGTTTAGAAATAGAGCGCAATATTTTAAATAGAGCACAATATTTGGGTTAACGGGAAAAAGAGGGAGCGTTCAAAACGGGGTTAGGAATAAATCGCAAAATTGGGGTGCGCGAAAATAGAGGGAGCGTTCTTAACGGGTGGCTTTGAAATAAAGCGCAAAATTGGGGTTCGTGAAAAAAGGGGGAGCGTTCTAAACGGGGGTTAGAAATAAAGCGCAATATTTGAAATAAATGGCAATATTTTGGTTGGCGGGAAAAAGAGGGATCGTTCAAAAGAGGGATAGAAATAAAGCGCAATATTGGGGTACCAGGGAAAGGGGAGCGTTCTGAACGGGGTTTTGAAATAAAGCGCAATATTGGGCGCGCAAAAATAGGGGAGCGTTTGAATGGGTGTATAGTAATGAAGCGCAATATTGGGGTGTGCGGGAAAAGGGGGAGCGTTGTAAACGGGGGGCTTTGAAATAAATCGCAATATTGGGATGCGCGAAAATGAGGAGCATTTTTAGTGGGGGAGTGGGTTTCAAAATACAGCGCAATATTTTGGTGGGCAAAAAAGGGGGAGCGGTCTAAGCGATGGGATTAGAAATAAAGCGCAATATTTGAAATAAATCGCAATATTTTGGTTGGCACGAAAAAGAGGGGGAGTTCAAAGTGCAGTTAGGAATAAACCACAATATTTGGGGGGCGGGAAAAGGGGGAGCGCCCTAAACGGTGGAGCAGTTTAGAAACAAAGCGCAATATTTTGAATAAAGCGCAATATTTCGGTTGGTGGGAAAAAGAGGGAGCGTTCAAAGTGGGGTGAGAAATAAAGCGCAATATTGGGGAGCGTGGGTAAAGCGGGAGCATTATAACAATGTTGGTATTTGTTAAGCGCTTACTATGTGCCGAGCACTGTTCTAAGCGCTGGGGTAGACATAGGGGAATCAGGTTGTCCCACGTGGGGCTCACAGTCTTAATCCCCATTTTACAGATGAGGGAACTGAGGCACAGAGAAGTTAAGTGACTCGCCCACAGTCACACAGCCGACAAGTGGCAGAGCTGGGATTCGAACTCATGAGCCCTGACTCCAAAGCCCATGCTCTTTCCACTGAGCCACGCTGCTTCTCCACTTATAAGTGGGGAGAGGTTTAAAAATGAAATGCAATATTTTGGTGGGCGGGAAAAAGGGGGAGCTTTCAAAGTGGGTTTAGGAATAAAGCGCAATATTGGGGGGCGGGAAAAGGGAAGCCTCCTAAACGGCGGAGGGGTTTGGAAAAAAGCGCAATATTTTAAATAAAGCGCAATATGTTGATTGGCACGAAAGAGAGGGAGCATTGAAAAGGGGGTTAGAAATAAAGCGCGATGTTGAGGTGCTCAAAAATAGGGGAGTGTTCTGAACGGATGTATAGAAATGAAGCGCAATATTGGGGTCTGCGGGAAAAGGGGGAGTGTTTTAAGTGGGAGAGTGGGTTTCAAAATAAAGCGCAATATTGGGGTCCGTGAAAAGGGGGAGCATTCTGAACGGGTGGATAGGAATAAAGCGCAATATTGGGGTGTGCGGGAAAAGGGGGAGTGTTCTAAATGGGGGATTTTGAAATAAAGCGCATTATTGGGTGCGTGCAGAAAGGGGGAGCGCTTTAAGTGCGGTAGAGGGTTTAGGAATAAAGCACAATATTTGGATGTGCGAAAATGAGGAGCGTTTTAAATGGGGGAGGTGGTTTCAAAATAAAACGCATTATTGGGGTTCGTGAAAGAAGGGGGAGCGTTCTAAGCGGGGTTAGGAATAAAGCGCAATATTGAGGTGCCCGAAAAAAGGGGGAGGGTTCTAAGAGGGGGGTTAGAAATAAAGCGCAATATTGGGGTCCCCAGGGAAAGGGGAGCCTTCTAAACGGGTGTTTAGAAGTAAAGCGCAATATGTTACACAATTGACAATATTTTGGTTGGTGGGAAAAAGAGGGAGCGTTCAAAAGAGGCTTAGAAATAGAGCACAATATTGGGGTGTGCAGGAAAAGGGGGAGCGTTCTAAGCGGGGGTAGAAATAAAACGCCAATATGGGTGTGGGACAAAAAGCATTATGCGTGCGTGAAAAAATGGGGAGCGTTTATGTTGGGGGAGAGGGGTTTAGGAATTTAAAGCGCAATATCGGAATGGTTGAAAATGAGGAGTGTTTGAAGTGGGGGAGGGGTTTAGAAATGAAGCGCAATGTGGTGTGCGTGAAAAAGGGGGAGCGTTCTAAGCGGGGTGTTCAAAATAAAGCAACAACATTGCTGTTCACGGATAAAAAGGGGGAGCGCTGTAAGCGGGGAGGGGTTTAGGAATAAAGCACAGTATTTGGCGTGCGTGAAAAATGGGGAGTGTTTTTAAGTGGGGGAGGGTGTTTAGAAATAAAGCGAAATTTGGGGTGTGCAAAAAGGGGAGCTTTCTGAACGGGTGTATGGCCAATAAAGTGCAACATTGGGTGTGCGGGAAAAGGGGGAGTGTTCTAAACGGGGGTTGAAATAAAGCGCAATATTGGGGTTCGCGAAAAAGGGGAGCACTTTAAGTGGGGAGAGGGTTTAGGAATAAAGCGCAATATTTTGGTTGCGTGAAAATGAGGAGCATTTGAAGTGGGAGAGGGGTTTCTAAATAAAACGCAATACTGGGATGCAAGAAAAAAAGGGGAGAGTTCTTAGCGGGTGGTTTAGAAATAAAGCGCAATATTGGGGTGAGCGGGAAAAGGGAGAGCGTTCTAAACGGGGGGTTTAGAAATAAAGCGCAATACTGGGGGTGCGCGGAAAAAGGGGGAGCGTTCTAAGCGGGGGAGGGAGTTAAAATAAAGCGCAATATTTTAGTGGGCGGGAAAAATGGGGAGCGTTCTAAGGGTTGGGGATGTTTCAAAATAAACCGCAATATTGGGGTGCGCGGAATAAGGGGGAGCGTTTTATGTGGGGGAGGGGGTTTAAAATAAAGCGCAATATTTTGGTGGATGGGAAACGGGGGGGAGCATTCAAAGTGGAGTGAAGAATAAAGCGAAATACTGGGGTGCACGGACAAGGGGGAGTGTTCTAAACGGGAGGGTTAGAAATAAAGGGCAATATTGGGGTGCACGGAAAAGAGGGAGCGTTATAAGCGGGGGGTTAGAAATAACACGCAAAATTGGTGAGCGTGGAATAAGGGGGGCATTCTAAACGGGGGAGAGGGATTAGAAATAAAGCACAATATTTTGGTTGGTGGGGAAAGAGGGAGCATTCAAAAGAGGGTTAGAAAAAAACGCAATATTGGGGTGCGCAGAAAAGGGGAAGCATTCCAAACGGGGGTTTAGAAATAAACCACAATATTTGAAATAAATCGCAATATTTTGGTTGGCGGGATAAAGAGGGAGCGTTCAAAAGAGGATTAGAAATAAAGCGCAATATTGGCGTGTGCGAAAAGGGGGACCATTCTAAGCGGGGGAGAGGGTTCAGGAATAAACGCAATATTCGGATGTGCGCAAATGAGGAGAGTTTTAAGTGCGGGAGGGGGTTTCAAAATAAAGCGCAATACTGTGGTGCGTGAAAAAAGTGGGAGCGTTCTAAGAGGGGGAGGTTAGAAATAAAGCACAATATTGGGGTGCGCGGGAAAAGGGGAACGTTCTAAATGCGTGTTTGGAAATAAAGCGCATTATTTTAAATAAGTCACAATATTTTGGTTGGCAGGAAAAGAGGGAGCGTTCAAAAGAGGGTTAGAAATAAAGCGCAATAGTGGTGTGCTCGAAAAAAGGGGGAGCGTTCTCAACGGGTGTGTAGAAATAAAGCGCAATATTGGGGTGTGTGGGAAAGGGGGAGAGTTCTATGCGGGAGTTAGAAATAAAGCGCAATAATGGTGTGCGTGACAAAAGGGGGAGCGCTTCAAGCGGGGAAGGGGCTTTAGGAATAAAGCACAATATTTGGGTGCGCAGGAGGTTTAGAAATACAGCGCAAAATAGGGGTGCGTGAAAAAGGGGGAGTGTTCTGAGCGGGGGCTTAGACTTTGAGCGTAATATTGCGGTGCGCGGGAAAAGGGGGAGCGTCCTAAACGGGGGAGGGGGGTTAGAAATAAAGCACAATATTTTCGTTGGCGGGAAAAAGAGGGAGCCTTCAAAGGGGGTTAGAAATGAAGCACAATATTGGGGCGCATGAAAAAATGGGGAGCGTTCTGAACAGGTGTATAGAAATAAAGCACAATATTGAGGTGTGTGGGAAAAGGGGGAGCGTTCTAAACGGGGGGTTTTGAAACAAAGTGCAATATTGGTGTGTGCGAAAAAGGGGGGAGCGTTTTAAGTGGGGGAGGGGGTTTAGGAATAAAGCACAATATTCGGGTGCGTGAAAATGAGGAGCATTTTTAAGTGGGAGAGGGGGTTAGAAATGAAGCGCAATATTTGAAATAAATCGCATTATTTTGGTTGGTGGGAAAAAGAGGGAGCGTTCAAGAATGGGGGATTAGAAATAAAGCACAATATTTGAAATAAATTGCAATATTTTGGTTGGCGCGAAGTAGAGGGAGCGTTCAAAGTGCCGTTAGGAATAAACCACAATATCTGGGGGGTGGGAAAAGGGGGAGCGCCCTAAACGGTGGAGGGGTTTAGAAAGAAAGCGCAATATTTTGGTTGGCGAGTGTTCAAAAGGGCGATAGAAATAAAGTACAATATTGGGGTGCGCGGAAAAAGGGGGAGCGTTCTAAGCGGGGCTTAGAAATAAAGTGCAATATTGGTGTGCAAGAACAAAGGGGGAGCGCTGTAAGCGGGGGAGGGGATTTAGGAATAAAGCACTGTATTCGGATGTGCGAAAAATGGGGAGCGTATCAAATGGTGGAGGGGGTTTAGAAATAAATCGCAATATTGGTGTGCGCGAAAAAAGGGGGAGCGTTCTAAGCGGTGGTTAGAAATAAAGCGTAATATTGGGGTGCACGGGAAAGGCGGAAGCATCCTAAACGGTGGAGGGGTTTAGAAATAAAGTTGAATGATTTAAATAAGGCGCAATATTTTTCTTGGCAGGAAAAAGAGGGAGCGTTCAAAAGGGGGATAGGAATAAAGTGCAATATTGGGGTATGCGAAAAAAGGGGGACCGTTCTTAACAGGTGTATAGAAGTAAAACACAACACTGGGGCATGCGGGAAAAGGGGGAGCATTCTAAAGGGGGGGGTTGAAATTAAGCGCAATATTGGGGTGTGCGGAAATGGGGGAGCGTTCTATGCGGGGGTTAGAAATAAAGCACAATATTGGTGAGCGCAGGAAAAGGGGGAGCTTTCTGAATGGGTTTTTAGAAATGAAGCGCAGTATTTGCAATAAATCGCAATATTTTGGTGGGCGGGAAAAGGGGGAGCGTTCAAAAGAGGGTTAGAAATAAAGCGCAATATTGGGGTGTGCGGGAAAGGGGGAGCTTTCTAAGCATGTTTTTTGACATGAAGCGCAATATTGGGCTGCACGGAAAAAGGGGAGCGTTCTAAGCGGGGGTTAGAAATAAAGCACAATATTGGTGTGCTCGAAAAAAGGGGGAGCACTGTAACAGGGGGAGGGGGTTTAGGAATATACTCAATATTCGGGTGCGCGAAAAATGGTGAGAGTTTTAAAGTGGTGAGGGGATTTATAAATAAATGGCAATATTGGGGTGCGCAAAAAAAGGGAATGTTCGAAGCGGGGGGTTAGAAATAAAGTGTAATATTGGGGTGTGCGGGAAAAGGGTGAGCGTCCTAAACGGGGGAGGGAGTTTAGAAATAAAGCGCAATATTTTAGTTGGCGGGAAAAAGAGAGAGCGTTCATAGTGGGGTTAGGAATAAAGTGAAATATTGGGGGCAGGAAAATGGGGAGCGTCCTAAACGGTGGAGGGGTTTAGAAATAAAGCACAATACTTTAAATAAAGTGCAATATTTTGGTTGGTGGGAAAAAGAGGGAGCATTCAAAGGGGGTTAGAAATGAAGCACAATATTGGGGTGCGTGAAAAAATGGAGAGCGTTCTGAACGGGTGTATAGAAATGAAGCGCAATATTGGGGTGCGTGGGAAAAGGGGGAGCAATGTAAACGGGGCGTTTTGAAATAAAGCGCAATATGGGGTGCTCGAAAAAAAGGGGAGCGTTCTAAGCGGGGGTTAGCAATAAGTCACAATATTGCTGTATGCAAAAGAGGGGGAGTGCTTTAAGTGGGGTAGAGTGTTTAGGAATAAAGCACAATATTCTGGTGCGTGGGAAAGGGGGGTAGCATTCTAAACCGGGGGGTTTGAAATAAAGTGCAATATTGGTGTGTGCGGAAAAGGGGGGAGACTTCTAAGTGCGGGGTTAGAAATAAAGCACAATATAGGGGTGCGCAAATAAAGGGGGAGCATTGTAAGTGGGGAGGGAGTTTAGAAATAAAGCGAATATCGGGGTGTGCGAAAAAAGGGCAGGCGTTCTAAGATGGGGAGGGGGTTAGAAATAGAGCGCAATATTGGAGTGTGTGGGAAAAGGGGGGAGGGTTCAAAGGGAATGTTGGAAATAAAGCGAAATATTTTGGTGGGCGGGAAAAAGGGGAGCATTCTAAGGGTGTTTAGAAATTAAGCACAATACTGGGGTGCGTGGAAAAGGGGGAGCCCTGTAAGCGGGGGAGGGGTTAAGAAATAAAGCACAATATTGGGGTGCGCGGAAAAGGGGGAGCGTTCTAAGCGGGGGGTTAGAAATAAAGCGCAATATTGTGGAGCTGGGAAAAAGGGGGAACGTTCTAAACGGGGGTTTAGAAACAAAGCGCATTATTGGGGTGCGCGGAAAAGGGGGATCGCTGTGAGCGGGGAAAGCGGGGGGTAAAGTAAAGCACAATATTTTGGTGGGCGGAATAATGGGGGAGAGTTCTAAACGGGAGGGGGGTTAGAAATGAAGCGCAATATTTTGATTGGCCGGAAAAGGGGGAGCGTTCATGGGGGTTATAAATAAAGCGCAATATTGTGGTGCACGGAAAAGGGGGAGCGCTGTAAGAGGGGGAGGGGTTTGAAATAAAGCGCATTGGGTGTGCGGGAAAATGTTGGAGCGTTCTAAGCGGAGGAAGGGGTTTAAAATAAATTACAATATTTTGGTGGGCGGGAAAGGGGGAGTGTTCTAAGCGGGGGGGAATAAAGCGCAAAATTGGGGTGTGCCATGAAAAGGGGGAGCGTTCTAAGCAGGGGAGGGGGGTTTAAAGTAATGCGCAATATTTTGGTGGGAGGGGAAAAGGGGAGCGTTCTAATGGGGGTTAGAAATAAAGTGCAATATTGGAGTGCATGGAAAAGGGGGGAAGTTCTGAACGGGGGTGGTTCGAAATAAAGTGCATATTGGAGTGCACGGAAAAAGGGGTAACGTTCTACAAGGGAGGGTTGAAATAAAGCGCAATATTGGGGTGTGCGGGGAAAGGGGGAGCGTTCTAAATGGGGGTTAGGAATAAATTGCAATATTGGTTTGCGCGAAAAAAGGGGGAGCGTTTTAAGTGGGGGAGAGGGTTTACAAATAAAGCGGAATTGGGGTGCGAGAAAAAGGGGGAGCGCTGCAAGCGGGGGGTTGGAAGAAGAGCGCAATATTGGGGTGCGTGGAAAAGGAGGAGCGTTCTAAACTGGGGTCTAGAAATAAAGCGCAATATTTGAAATAAATGGCAGTAGTTTGGTTGGCGGGTAAAAGAGGAAGCATTTAAAAGAGGGTATGAAATAAAGGGCAATATTGGGATGCTCGGAAAAGGGGGAGAATTCTAAGCGGGGGGTAGAAATAAAGCGTGATATTGGTTTGCGTGAAAAAGGGGGAGCGCTGCAAGCGGGGGAGGGCGTTTAGAAATAAAGCACAATATTGGGGTGCGCGAAAAAAGGGGGAGCGTTCTGAACGGCTGTATAGAAATAAATCGCAATATTGGTGTTTGTGGGAAAAGGGTGAGCGTTCTAAACAGGGAATTTTGAAATAAAACGCAATATTGGTGTGTGTGAAAAGGGGGGAGCGTTTTAAGTGGGGGAGAGGGTTTAGGAATAAAGCGGAATATTCGGGTGCACGAAAATGAGGAACGTTTTTAAGTGGGGGAGGGAGTTTCTAAATAAAGCGCAATATTGGGGTGTGCAAAAAAGGGGGAGCGTTCTAAGCGGGGGATTGGATATAAAGCACAATATTGAGGTGCGCGGGAAAAGGGGGAGCGTTCTAAGCGGGGGGATTAGAAATAAAGCGCAATATATGAAATAAATCGCAATGTTTTGTTTGTTGGGAAAAAGAGGTAGCGTTCAAAAGAGGGTTAGATATAAAGTGCAATATTGGGGTGCGTGGAAAAGGGGGAGTGTTCTAAACGAGGGTTTAGAAATAAAGAGCAATATTTGGGTGCACGGATTGGGGGGGGCGTGTTAAACGGGTTTTTAAAATAACGCGCAATGTTAGGTTGCACGGGAAAACGGGAAGCGTCCTAAACGGGGGAGGGGGGTTCGAAATAAAGAGAAATATTTTGGTCGGTGAGAAAAAGGGGGAGCTTTCAAAGTGGGGTTAGGAATAAAGCGCAATATTGCGGGGGGCGATGGAGAAAGGGGGAGCTTCCTAAACGGTGGATGGGTTAAGAAATGAAGGGCAATATTTTAAATAAAGCGCAATATTTTGATTGGCGGGAAAAAGAGGGAGCGTTATAAAGGGGGGTTAGAAATAAAGTGCAAATTGGGGTGCGTGAAAATAGGGGAGCGTTCTGACCGCGTGTATAAAAATGAATAGCAATATTAGGGTGTGCGGGAAAAGGGGGAGCGTTCTAAACGGGGGGGGGCTTTGAAATAAAGCGCAATATTGAGGTGCACAAAAAAGGGGAAGAGTTCTAAGCGGGGGAGAGGGTTTAGGAATAAAGCAAAATATTCGGGTGCACGAAAATGAGGGGCGTTTTAAGTGGGGGAGAGGGTTCAGGAATAGAGCGCAATATTCGGGTGTGTGAAAATGAGGAGGGTTTTAAGTGGGGGAGTGGGTTTCAAAATAAAGCACAATATTGGAGTGCGTGAAAAAAGGGGGAGCGTTCTAAGCAGGGGGATTAGAAATAAAGTGCAATATTTGAAATAAATCGCAATATTTTGTTTGTCAGGAAAAAGAGGTAGCGTTCAAAAGAGGGTTAGATATAAAGCGCAACATTGGGGTGCGCGGAAAAGGGGGAGCGTTCTAAGCGGGGGTTAGAAATGAAGTGCAATATTGGTGTGCTGGAAAAAAGGGGGAGCGCTGTAAGCGGGGGAGGGGGTTTAGGAACAAAGCAAAATATTCGGGTGCGCGAAAAACGGTGAGCGTTTTTAGTGGGGGAGGTGGTTTAGAAATAAAGCGCAATTTTGGGGTACACAAAAAAGGGGGCGTTCTAAACGGGGGGTTAGAAATAAAGCGTAATATAGGGGAGCGGAGAAAAAGGGGGAGCGTCCTAAACAGTGGAAGGTGTTTAGAAATAAAGGGCAATATTTCGGTTGGCAGGAAAAAGAGGGAGCGTTCAAAGTGGGGTTAGGAATAAAGCGAAATATTGGGGGTTGGGAAAAGGGGGAGCGTCCTAAACGGTGGATGGGATTAGAAATAAAGGGCAATACTTTAAATAAAGCGCAATATTTTGATTGGCGGGAAAGAGAGGGAGCGTTAAAAAGGGGGTGAGAAATAAAGTGCAATATTGGGGTGCGTGAAAATGAGGAGCGTTTTAAGTGGGGGAGGGGGTTTAGGATTAAACGCAATATTCGTGTGCATGAAAGATGGTGAGCGTTTTAAGTGGGGGAGGGGGTTTATAAATGAAGCACAATATTGGGGTGCGCAAAAAAGGGGGAGCGTTCGAAGCGGGGGTATAGAAATAAAGCATAATAATGGTGTGCGCGGGAAAAAGGGGAGCGTCCTAAACGGGGAGGGGGTTTAGAAATGAAACGCAATATTTTGGGCGGCGGGAAAAAGAGGGAGCATTCAAAGTGGGGTTAGGAATAAAGCGAAATATTGGGGGAGCGTTCTGAACGGCTGTATAGAATGGGGTGTGCGGGAAAAGGGGGAGCGTTCTGAACAGGGGGTTTTTGAAATAAAATCCAATATTGGGATGCGCGACAAAAGGGGGAGCGTTTTAAGTGGGGGAGAGGGTTTGGGAATAAAGCGCCGAATTCGGGGGTGCGAAAATGAGGAGCCTTTTAAGTGGGGGAGGGGTTTCAAAATAAAGCACAATATTCGGGTGCGTGAGGGGAGCGGTCTAAGCGGGGGGATTAGGAATAAAGCGCAATATTTGAAATAAATCGCAATATTTTGGTTGGCAGGAAAAACAGGGATCGTTCAAAAGAGGGTTAGAGATGAACGCAATATTGGGGTGGCCGGAAAAGGGGGAGCATTCTAAGCGGGGGTAGAAATAAAGTGCAATATTGTGGTATGCAAAAAAGGGGAGAGACCTGTAAGCGGGGCATGGGGTTTAGGAATAAAGCGCAAAATTTGGGTGCGCAAAAAATGGGGAGCATTCTAAGCGGGGGATTAGAAATAAAGCGCAATATTTGAAATAAATCGCAATACTTTGGTTGGCGAGAAAAAGAGGGAGCGTTCGAAAGAGGGTTAGAGATAAATGCAATATTGGGGTGCCCGGCAAAGAGGGAGCATTCTAAGCGGGTGTTAGAAATAAAGCGCAATATTGGTGTATGCGAAAAAAGGGAGAGACCTGTACGCGGGGCAGGGGGTTTAGGAATAAAGCTCAATATTTGGGTGCGTGAAAAATGGGGAGCATTTTAAGTGGGGGAGGGGGTTTAGAAATAAAGCGCAATATTTGAAATAAATCGCAATGTTTTGGTTGGCGGGAAAAAGAGGTATTGTTCAAAAGAGGGTTAGAAATAAAGCGCAATATTGGGGTGCCCGGAAAAAGGGTAGCGTTCTAAACGGGTTTTTGAAGTAATGCGTAATATTGGGGTGCGCGGGAAAGCGGGGAGCATCCTAAACGTTGGATGGGGTTTAGAAATAAAGTCCAATATTTTGGTTGGCGGGAAATAGAGGTAGCATTCAAAGTGGGGTTAGGAATAAAGCGCAATACTGGAGGGGCTGTGAAAGGGGAAGCGTCCTAAATGGTGGAGGGGTTTGGAAATAAAGCGCAATATTTTAAATAGAGCACAAGATTTTGGTTAGCGGGAAAAAGAGGGAGCGTTCAAAACGGTGTTAGAAATAAAGGGCAATATAGGGGTTCGTGAAAATAGGGGGAGGGTTCTAAGCGGGGGTTGGAAATTAAGCGCAATATTGGTGTGCGTGAAAAAATGGGGAGCTTTTTAAGTGGGGCAGAGAGAGGGTTTAGGAATAAAGCGCAATATTGGGGTGCGTGAAAATGAGGAGCATTTTAAGTGGAGGAGGGGGGTTTCTAAATAAAGCGCAATATTGAGGTGCACGAAAAGGGGGGAGCGTTCTAAGCTGGGAGGTTTGAAATAAAGCGCAATATTGGGGTGCGCAGGAAAAGGGGGAGTGTTCTAAATGGGTCTTTAGAAATAAAGCACAATATTTGACATAAATCGCAATATTTTGGTTGGTGGGAAAAAGAGGGAGCGGTCAAAAGAGGGTTAGAAATAAAGCGGTATATTGGGGTGCACGGAAAAGGGGGAGCATCCTAAATGGGGAGACGGTTCAGAAATAAAGCGCAATATTGGGGCTCACGAAAAAGGGGAGGCGGCCAAAGGGGGTGGGAAATAAAGCGCAATATTGGGATGCACAGGAAAGGGGGGAGCGTTCTAAATGGGGGATTTGAAATAAAGCACAATATTAGGGTGCACGGGAAAAGGGGGAGCGTTCCAAAAGGGTGTTTAGAAATAAAGAGCAATATTTGCAATAATTCGCAATATTTTGGTTGGCGGGATAAAGAGGAAGCGTTCAAAAGAGGGTTAGAAATAAAGCCCAATATTGGGGTGTGCCAAAAAGGGGACCGTTCTAAGCAGGGGAGAGGGTTTAGAAATAAAGCGCAATATTTGGATGTGCACAAATGAGGAGCGTTTTAAGTGGGGAAGGGGGTTTCAAAATAAAGCGCAATATTGGGGTGTGCAAAAAAGTGGGAGCATTCTAAGCGGGGGAGTTTAGAAATAAAGCGTAATATTGGGGTGCCCAGGAAAATGGGAGCGCTCTAAACAGGTGTTTAGAAATAAAGTGCAATATTGTAAACAAATCACAATACTTTGGTTGGTGGGAAGAAGAGGGAGCATTCAAAAGCAGGTTAGAAATGAAGCGCAATACTGGTCTGCTCGAAAAAAGGGGGAGCATTCTCAACGGGTATATGGAAATACAGCACAATATTGGGGTGTGCGGGAAAAGGGGGAGCGTTCTATGCGGGGGTTAGAAATGAAGTGCAATAATGGTGTGTACGACAAAAGGGGGAGCGCTTTAAGCGGGAAAGGGGGGTTAGGAATAAGCGCAATATTTGGGTGCACAAAATGTGGAGCGTTTTAAGTGGGGGAAGATGTTTAGAAATAAAGAGCAATATTGGGGTGCGCGAAAAAAGGGGGAGTGTTCTGAGCAGGGGGTTAGACATAAATTGTAATAGTGGGGTGCACGGGAAAAGGGGGAGCGTCCTAAACGGGGGAAGCAGTTTAGAAATAAAGCACAATATATGGTTGGTGGGTGGTTGGTTGGTGGGAAAAAGAGGGAGCGTTCAAAGTGGGGTTAGAAATAAAGCGCAATATGGGGGGCGGGAAAAGGGGGAGCGACCTAAACGGTGGAGGGGGTTTAGAAATAAAGCGCAATAATTCAAATAAAGCGCAATATTTTTCTTGGCGGGAAAAAGAGGGAGTGTTCAAAAAGGGGTAGAAATAAAGCGCAATATTGGGGTACGCGAAAAAGGGGAGACCGTTCTGAACGGGTGTGTAGAAGTAAAGCGCAATATTGGGCTGCAAGGAAACGGGGGAGCGTTCTAAGCGGGGGTTAGAAATAAAGTGCAATACTGGAGTGCACAGGAAAAGGGGGAGCTTTCTGAATGGATTTTTAGAAATGAAGCACAATATTTGAAATAAATCTCAATATTTTGGTTGCAGGGAAAAAGATGGAGCGTTCAAAAGAGGATTACAAATGAAGCACAATATTGGGGTGCGCAGAAAAGGGGGAGTTTACGTTGGGGAGGGAGTTTACAAATAAAGCGCAATATTGGGGTGCTCAAAATAGGGGGAGCGGTCGAAGCGGGGGTTTAGAAATAAAGCGTAATATTGGGGTGCACGGGAAAAGGGGGAGTGTTCTAAACGGGGAAGGGGGTTTAGAAATAAAGGGCAATATTTTGGTTGGCGGGAAAAAGAGGGAGTGTTCAAAATGGGGTTAGGAATACAGCGAAATATTCAGGGGAGGGAAAAGGGGGAGCGTCCTAAACCGTGGAGGTGCTTAGAAAGGAAGCGAGATACTTTAAATAAAGTGCAATACTTTGGTTGGTGGGAAAAAGAGGGAGCATTCAAAGGGGGTTAGAAATGAAGCGCAATATTGGGGTGCGTGAAAAAAGGGGGAGCATTCTGAACAGGTGTATAGAAATAAAGCGCAATACTGGGGTGTGCGGGAAAAGGGGGAGCGTTCTAAATGGGAGGTTTTGAAATAAAGCGCAATATTGGTGGGCGCGAAAAAAGGGGGAGCGTTTATGTGGGGGAATGGGTTTAGGAATAAATCGCAATATTCGGGTGTGCGGAAAATGAGGAGTGTTTTTAAGTGGGGGAGGGGGTGTCTTAATAAATCGCACCATTGGGGTGCATGAAAAAGGGCCACCTTCTAAGTGGGGAGGTAGAAATAAAGCGCAATATTGGCGTGAGCGGGAAAAGGGGGAGCATTCTGAACGGGTGTTTAGGGATAAATTGCGCAATATTTGAAATAAATCGCAATATTCTGGTTAGCGGGAAAAGAGGGAGCGTTCAAAAGAGGGTTAGGAATAAAGGGCAATATTGGGATGCGTGGAAAAGGGGGAGCGTTCTAAACGGAAGGTTTTGAAATACAGCGCAATATTGGGGTGCGCAGAAAAGGGGGAGTGTCCTAAACGGGTTTTGGAAATAAAGCGCACTATTGGGGTGCGCGGAGAAGAGGGAGCATTCTAAGCGGAGCTTGGAAATAAAGCAGAATACTGGTGTGCGTGAACAAAGGCGGAACGCTGTAAGCAGGGGAGGTGGTTTAGGAATAAAGCAATATATTCGGGTGCCCGAAAAATGGGGAGCATTTCAAGTGGGGGAGAGGGGTTAGAAATAGATCACAATATTGGTGTGCGCAAAAAAAGGGGAGCTTTCTAAGCGGGGGTTAGAAATAAAGCGTAATATTGGGGTGCACGGGAAAAGGGGAAGCGTCCTAAACGGGGGAGGGGGTTTAGAAATAAAGCGCAATATTTTGGTTGGCAGGAAAAAGAGGGAACTTTCAAAGTGGGGTTAGGAATAAAGCGCAATATTGGGAGGGGGTTGGGAAAAGGGGGAGCGTCCTAAACTGTGGAGGGGTTTAGAAATAAAGCACAATATTTTAAATAAAGCGCGATATTTTGGTTGGCGGGAAAAAGAGGGAGCGTTCAAAGGGGGTTAGAAATGAAACGCAATGTTGGTGTGCATGAAAAAAGGGGGGCGTTCTGAACGGGTGTATATAAATAAAGCGCAATATTGGGGTGTGCGGGAAAAGGGGGAGCGTTCTATGTGGGGCTTAGAAATAAAGTGCAATAATGGTGTGCGAGACAATAGGGGGAGCGCTTTAAGCGGGAAAGGGGGTTTTGGAATAAGCGCAATATTCGGGTGCGCAAAATGAGGAGCGTTTTAAGTGGGGGAGGATGTTTAGAAATAAAGAACAATATTGGGGTTCGTGAAAAATGGGGAGTGTTCTGAGCGGGGGGTTAGACATAAAGCGAAATATTGGTGTGCGTGGAAAAAAAGGGAACGTTCTAAACGGGGGGTTAGGAATAAAGCGAAATATTGGGGTGCCCGGGAAAAGGGGGAGCGTTCTAAACGGGTGTTTAGAAATAAAGCGCAATGTTTGAAATAAAGCGCAATATTTAGGTAGGCGGGAAAAAGAGGGAGACTTCAGAACGGGCTTAGAAATAAAGCGCAATATTGGGTTGTGTGGAAAAGGGGAACTTTCTTAAAGGTGGGTTTTGAAATAAAGCGCAATATTGGGGTGATCGGAAATGGGGGAGCATTGTTAGCGGGGTTTAGAAATAAAGCGCAATATTGGGGTGCGGGAAGAAAGGGGGAGACTTCGATGCGGGGGTGAGAAATTAAGCGAAATATTGGTGTGCACGAAAAAAGGGGAGCGTTTTAAGTGGGGGAGAGGGTTAAGGAATAAAGCGCAATAATTGAAATAAATCGCAATATTTTGGTTGGCGGGTAAAAGAGTGAGCATTCAAAAGAGGGTCGGAAATAAAGCGAAATATTGGTGTGTGCTGAAAAGGGGGAGGGTTCTAAATGGGGGCTTTTGACATAAAGTGCAATATTGGGGTGCGCAGCAACGGCGGAGCGTTCTAAACGGGTTTTTGAAAGAAATCGCAATATTGGGGTGCGCGGACAATGGGGAGCGCTCTAAGCGGGGCTTAGAAATAAAGCACAATATTGCTATGCGTGAAAAATGGGGAGCGCTATATAAGCGGGGGAGGAGGTTTAGGAATAAAGCACAAAATTCGGGTGCAAGAAAAATGGGGAGCGTTTTAATTTGGGGAGGGAGTTTAGAAATGAAGCGCAATATTGGGGTGCGCTAAAAAGGGGGGAGCTTTCTTTGCGGGGGGTTAGAAAGAAAGCATAATAATGGGGTGAGCGGGAAAAGGGGGAGCATACTAAATGGGGGAGGGGGTTAGAAACAAAGCGCAATATTTTGGCTGGCGGGGAAAAGAGGGAGCGTTCAAAGGGGGGTCAGGAATAAAACACAATATTGGGGAGCGCGGGAAAGGTGAGCTGTCCTAAACGGTGGAGGAGTTTAGAAATAAAGTGCAACACTTTAAATAAAGCGCAATATTTTGGTTGGCAGGAAAAAGAGGGAGCGTTCAAAGGGGGGTGAGAAATAAAGCACTATATTGGGGTGCGCGAAAAAAGGGGGAGCGTTCTGAATGGGGGTTAGAAATAAAGCGCAATATTTGAAATAAATCACAATATTTTGGTTGGCGGTAAAAAGAGGGAGCGGTCAAAGTGGAGCTAGGAATTAACCGCAATATTTGGGGGGCGGGAGAAGGGGGAGCGCCCTAACCGCTGGAGGGGGTTTAGAAATAAAGCGCAATATTATGAGTAAAGCGCAATATTTTGGTTGGCGAGAAAGAAGAGGGAGCGTTCAAAAGGGTGATAG
The DNA here is from genome assembly GCF_004115215.2 of Ornithorhynchus anatinus. NCBI lineage: Eukaryota > Metazoa > Chordata > Mammalia > Monotremata > Ornithorhynchidae > Ornithorhynchus > Ornithorhynchus anatinus. The sequence continues at coordinate 19,641 of NW_024396842.1, forward strand.
AAATACAGTGCAATATTGGGGTGTGCGGGAAAAGGGGGAGCGTTCTGAACGGGTGTATAGAAATTAAGCGCAATATTGGGGTGTGCGAGAACAGGGGGAGCGTTCTAAACGGGGGTTTTGAAATAAAGCGCAATATTGGTGTGTGCGAAAGAAGGGGGAGTGTTCTAAGCGGGGGGTAGAAATAAAGTGCAACATTGGTGTGCGCGAAAAAAGTGGGTGCGTTTTAAGTGGGTGAGAGGCTTAGGAATAAAACGCAATATTTGGGTACGTGAAAATGAGGAGTGTTTCAAGTGGGGGAGGGGGTTTCTAAATAAAACACAATATTGGGGTGCTTGTAAAAAGGAGGAGTGTTCTAAGCGGGAGGTAAGAAATAAAGCGCAATATTGTGGTGTGCGGGAAAAGGGGGAGTGTTCAAATGAGGGTTAGAGATAAACGTAATATTGGGGTGCCTGGAAAAGAGGGAGCATTCTAAGCGGGTTTTTGAAATTAAGGACAATACTGGGGTGCGCAGAAAAGGGGGAGCGTTCTAAGCGGGGGTTAGAAATAAAGCGCAATACTGGTGTATGCGAAAAATGGGAGAGCTGTGTAAGCGGGGCAGGGGGTTTAGGAATAAAGCGCAATATGCGGGTGCGCGAAAAATGGGGAGCGTTTTAAGTGGGGGAGGCGGGGTTTAGAAATAAAGCGCTATAGATGAAATAAATCGCAATATTTTGGTTGGCGGGAAAAAGGGGGGTCGTTCAAAAGAGGGTTAGCAATAAAGCGCAATATTGGGGTGCTCGGAAAAGGGGTAGTGTTCTAAATGGGTTTTTGAAATAAAGTGTAATATTGGGGTGTGCGGGAAACGGGGGAGCGTCCTAAACGCTGGAGGGGGGTTAGAAATAAAGCCCAATATTTTGGTTGGCGGGAAAAAGAGGGAGCGTTCAAAGTGGGGTTAGGAATAAAGTGCAATATTGGTGGAGGGCGGTTAAAGGGGAAGCCTCCTAAAGGGTGGTCGGGTTTAGAAATAAAGCGCAATATTTTAAATAGAGCGCAATATTTTGGTTAGCGGGAAAAAGAGGGAGCGTTCAAAAAGGGGTTAGAAATAAATCGCAAAATTGGGGTGCGTGAAAATAGGGAGAGCGTTCTTCACAGGTGGTTTTGAAATAGAACGCAATATTGGGGTGTGCAAAAAATGGGGAGCTGTCTAAGCGGGGGTTAGAAATAAAGCGCAATATTTGAAATAAATCGCAATATTTTGGTTGGTGGGAAAAAGAGGGAGCGTTCAAAAGAGGATAAAAAGCGCAATTTTGGCGTGCGGCGAAGAGGGGGAGCGTTCTAAACGGGTTTTTGAAATAAAGCCCAATATTGGGGTGCGTGGAAAGGGGGGAGCGTTCTAAGCGGGGGATGGAAATAAAGCACAATATTGGTGTGTGTGAAAAAAGGGGAGCGCTGTAAGCGGGGGAGGGGGTTTAGGAAGAAAGCGCAATATTCGGGTTTGCGAAAAATGGTGAGTGTTCTAAACGGGGGGTTAGAAATAAAGCGTAATATAGGGGTGTGGGGGAAAAGGGGTGAGCGTTCTAAATGGTTTTTTTAAATAAAGTGTAATATTGGGGTGCGCGGGAAAAGGGGGAGCATCCTAAACGGGGGAGGGGGTTTAGAAATAAAGCGCAATATTTTGGTCGGCGGGCAAAAGGGGGAGCTGTTAAAGTGGAGTTAGGAATGAAGAGCAATATTGGGGGGGGCGGGAAAAGGTGGAGCGTCCTAAACGGTGGAGAGGTTTAGAAATAAAGCACAATATTTTAAATAAAGTGCAATATTTTGGTTGGCGGGGAAAAGAGGGAGACTTCAAAAGGGGGTAGAAATAAATCGCAATATTGGGGTGCGCGAAAATAGGGGAGCTTTCTTAACGGGAATTTAGAAATAAAGCGCAATATTGGGGTGTGCGGGAAAAGGGGGAGAGTTCTAAACGGGCGGGTTTTGAAATAAAGCTCAATATTGGGGTGTGCGAAAAAAGAGGGAGCCTTCTAATCAGGGGAGAGGGTTTAGGAATAAAGCGGATTATTCGTGTGTGCGAAAATGAGGGGCGTTTTAAGTGGGGGAGAGGGTTTAGGAATAAAGCGCAATATTCAGGTGCGCCAAAATGAGTGTTTTAAGTGGGGGAGTGGGTTTCAAAATAAAGCGTAATATTGGGCTGTGCGAAAAATGGGGAGCGTTCTAAGCGATGGGATTAGAAATAAAGCGCAACATTGGGGTGCATGACAAAGGGGGAGCATTCTAAATGGGTGTTTAGAAATAAAGCGGATATTTTGGTTGGTGGGAAAAAGAGGGAGCGTTCAAAAGAGGATTAGATATAAAGCGCAATATTGGGATGCGTGGAAAAGGGGGAACGTTCTAAACGGGGGTTTCCAATAAAGCGCAATATTGGGGTGCGCGGGAAAAGGGGAGCGTCCTAAATGGCGGAGGGGGTTTAGAAATAAAGCGCAATATTTTGGTTACGGGAAAAAGAGGGAGCATTCAAAACGGTGTTAGAAATAAAGCAAAATATTGTGGTTCGCGAAAAAGGGGGAGCGTTCTAAGTGGGGGTTGGAAATAAAGCGCAATATTGGTGTGCACGAAAAAATGTGGAGAGTTGTAAGTGGGGCAGAGGGTTTAAGAATAAAGCACAATATTCGGGTGCGCGAAAATGAGGAGCTTTTTAAGTGGAGGAGGGGGTTTCTAAATAAAGTGCAATATTGTTCTAAACGGGATTAGAAATAAAGCGCAACATCAGGGTGCGCGAGAAAAGGAGGGGCATTCTAGGCGGGGACTTAGAAATAAATCGCAATATTAGGATGTGCGGAAAAAAGGGGGAGACTTCTAAACGGGGCGGTTTGGAAATAAAGCGCAATATTGGGGGCACGGGAAAAGGGGGAGCGTTCTAAGCAGGGCGTGGGTTTAAAATAAAACGCAATATTGTGAGCCACGGAGGGGATTAAAATGAAGGGCAATATTTTGGTGGGCGGGGAAAAGGATGAGCATTCTAAGCGGGGGGTTAGGAATAAATCGCAATATTGGGGTATGCGGAAAAAGGGGGAGACTTCTAAACGGGGGGGGTAGAAATAAAGCTCAATATCGGGAGGGGGGGCGGGAAAAGGGGGAGCGTTCTAAGCGGGGCTTGGGTTTAAAATAAAATGCAATATTATGGTGCACGAAAAAAGGGGGGACGTTCTAAGCGCGGGGTTAGAAATAAAGCTCAATATTTTGGTTGGCGGGGAAAAGGGGGGCGTTCAAAGGGGGGTTAGAAATAAGGAGCAATATTAGGGTGCGTGGAAGAGAGGGAGCGCTGAGCGGGAGAGGGGGTTTAGAAATAAAGTGCAATATTGCGGTGCGCGGAAAACGTTGGAGCATTGTAAGAGGGGGAGGGGTTTAAAATAAAGCGCAATATTTTGGTAGGTGGGAAAGGGGGAGTGTTCTAAGCCTAGGGTTGGAAATATAGCGCAATACTGGGGTGTGCCTGAAAAGGGGGGTGCATTCTAAGCGGGGGGTTGAAATAAACTGCAATATTAGGTTGTGCGGGACAAGGGGGTGAGCTCCAAGAGGGGGAGGAGGTTTAGAAATAAAGCGTGATATTGGGGTGATGGGAAAAAGGGGAGCGCTATAAGCGGGGTGTTCTGAAATAAAGCACAACATTGTGGTGGGCGGGAAAAGGAGGAGCGTTCCAAGGGGGGAGGGATTTTAGAAATAAAACGCAATATTGGTGTGCGTGGAAAAAAATGGGAGTGTTGTAAGCGGGGGGGTTAGAAATAAAACACAATATTTGGGTGTGCGGAAAACGGGGGCGCTCTAAGTGGGGGATTGGGTTTAGAAATAAAGTGTAATATTGAGTTGGATGGGAAAAGATGAGTGCTCAAAGCCGGGGAGAGTGTTCACAAATAAAGCGCAATATTGGGGTGCGTGGGAAAAAGAGGAGAGCTCTACGTGGCGGGTGTAGAAATAAAGCGCAATATTGGGGTGCGCGGAAAAAAGGGGGAGCGTTTTAAGAATCGGGGTTTATAAATAGAGCGCAATATTGGGGTGCATGGAAAGAAATGGGAGGGCTCCAAGTGGGGAGGGGGTTTAGAAGTAAAGCGCAATATTGAGGTGCGCAGAAAAAAGGGGGAGTGTTCTAAATGGGGGGTTTAGAAACAAAGCGCAATATTGGGGTGTGCGGGAAAAAGGAGGAGCGTTCTAAGCCGGGAGGGGGGGTTAAAATAAAGTGCAATATTTTGGTGGACGGGAAAAAGGGGGAGCGTTCCAAGCAGGGGGCTAGAAATAAAGCACAATATTGGATGGGTGGAACAAAGGGGGAGCGTTCTAAACGGGGGAGGTTAGAAATAAAGTGCAATATTGGAGTGCACAGAAAAAAGGGGGATAGTTCTACACGGGGGAGGGGTTGAAATAAAGCGCAATTTTGGAGTGCACGGAAAAAAGGGGTATAGTTCTACACGGGGGGGGGGTCAAACATAAAACGCAATATTAGGATGCGTGGAAAAGGGGGAGTGTTCTAAACGGGGGGTTTTGGGAAAAAGGCGCAATATTGGGGTGCATGAGAGAAGGGGGAGCATTCTAAGCGGGGGTTAGAAATAAATCGCAATATGGCATTGGGGTGTGTGGGGAAAAGGGGGAGGGTTCTAAGCGGGGGAGGGGGTTTAAGATAAAGCACAGTATTTTGATGGGTGGGAAAAAAGGGGAGCATTCAAAGTGGGGTTGGAAATAAAGAGCAATATTGGGGTGCGCGGAAAGGGGGGAGCGTTCTAAACGTGGGGGGTTTGAAATAAAGCGCAATATTGGGGTGAGCGAGAAAAGGGGGGCGTTCCAAGCGGGGGTTAGAAATAAAGCGCAATATTGGTGTGCCCCAAAAATGGAGAGCATTTTAAGTGGGGGGTTAGGAATAAAGCACAATATTGGTGTGCACGAATAATAGGGAGCATTTTAAGTGGGGGAGGGTGTTTAGAAATGAAGCACAACATTGGGATTCGCGAAAAAAGGGGGAGCTTTCTTAGGGGGGGTTAGAAATAAAGCGTAATAGTGGGGTGCGCGGGAAAAGGGGGAGTGTTCTAAGCAGGGGGTTAGAAATATAGCGCAACATTTTAAATAAAGTGCAATGTTTTGGTTGGTGGGAAAAAGAGGGAGCGTTCAAAAGGGGGTTAGAAATAAAGCGCAATATTGGGGTGCACGTGTAAAGGGGGAGCGTTCTAAGCAGGGGTGTGGGTTTGAAATGAAACGAAATATTGTGGTGCGCGGAAAAAAGGGGGGCGTTCTAAGCGGGGGGTTGGAAATAAAGCGCAATATTGGGGTGTGCGGGAAAAGGGGAGAGTTCTAAGCGGGGGAAGTGGTTTAAAATAAAGTGAATTACTTTGGTGGGCGGGAAAAGGGGAGCGTTCGAAGGGGGATTAGACATTAAGCGCAATATTGGGTGCGCGGAAAAAAGGGGGGACGTTCCAAGCGGGGGATTAGAAATAAAACACAATATTGGGAGGCGCAGAATAATGGGGGAGAGTTCTAAACGGGGGAGGGGGTTAGAAATAAAGCGCAATATTTCGGTGGGCGGGAAAGGGGGGAGTGCTTTAAAAGGGGGGTTAGAAATAAAGTGCAATATTGGGGTGTGCCGGAAAAAGGGGAGCGTTCTAAGTGGGGGAGGGGGTTTAAAGGAAAGCGCAATATTTTGGTGGGAGGGGAAAAGGGGAGCGTTCTAATGGGGGGGTGAGAAATAAAGCACAATATTGGGGTGCACAGAAAAAGGGGAGCGTACTAAGTGGGGGGTTAGAAATAAAGCGCAATATTGTGGAGCACGGAAAAAGGGGGAACGTTCTAAACAGGGGTTAAGAAATAAAGCGCAATATTGGGGTGCGCGAAAAAGGGGTATTGATGTAAGTGGGAGGTAGAAATAAAGCACAATATTGGGGTGGGGGTAAGGGGGAGGGTTCTAAATGGGGGAGGCGGTTTAAGATAAAGCGCAATATTTTGGTGGGAGGGAAAAAAGGGAGCGTTCAAAAGGGGGTTAGAAATAAATCGCAATATCGGGGTGCACAGAAAGGGGGAGCGTTCTAAAAGGGGCGTTTTTGAAATAAAGCACAATATTTCGGTGCGCAAAAAAGGGGGAGCGTTCTAAGCAGGGGGTAGAAATAAAGCTCAATATTGGGGTGCGCGAAAAATGGGGAGCGCTGTGAGCGGGGGAAGGGTTTAGGAATAAAGCGCAATATTCGGCTGTCCGAAAAATGGGGAGCGTTTTAGGTGGGGGGTTAAAAATAAAGCGCAATATTGGGGTGCGTGAAAAAAGGGGAGCGTTATAAGCGGGGGGTTAGAAATAGAGCGTAATATTGGGGTGCACGGGAAAAGGGGGAGCGTCTTAAACGGAGGACGGGGTTTAGAAATAAGGCGCAATATTTTGGTTCCCAGGAAAAAGAGGGAGCGTTCAAAGAGGGGTTAGAAATAAAAAGCAATATTGGGGTCCACGGGAAAAGGGGGAGCGTTCTAAGCGGGGAGGGGTTTTAAAATAAAACGCAATATTTTGGTGGGCGGGGAAAAGGGGGAGCGTTCAAAGCGTGGTTAGAAATGAAGCGCCATATTGTGGTGTGCGGAAAAGGGGGAAACGTTCTAAACGTGGGGGGGGTGTTGAAATAAAGCGCAATATTGGGGTGCGCAAATAAAGGGGAGTGTTCTAAGAGGAGGTTAGAAATAAAGTGTAATATTGGGGTGTGCCGGAAAAGGGGTAGCGTTCTAAGCGGGGGAGGGGGGTTTAAAGTAAAGCGCAATATTTTGTTGGGAGAAGAAAAGGGGAGCGTTCTAACAGGGGGTTAGAAATAAAACGCAATATTGGGGTGCGCGGGAAAGCGGGGAGCGTTCTAAACGGGGGGTTGAAATAAAGCACAATATTAGGGTGTGCAATAAAGGGGGGGCGTTCTAAGCGGGGGAAGGGGTTTAGAAATAAAGTGCAATATTGGGGTGTGTGGAATAAGGGGTGAGCGCTGTAAGCGTGGAAGAGGGTTTAGAAATTAAGCGCAGTATTGTGGTGAGCGGTAAATAGGGGGAGCATTCTAAGCGGGGAGGGGTTTAAAATTAAGCGCAATATTTTGGTGGGCGGGGAAAAGGGTGAGCCTTCTAAGCAGGGGGTTAGAAATAAAGCGCAATATTGGGGTGCGCGGGAAAGTGGGAGCGGTCTAAACAGCGGGGTTGAAATAAAGCGCAATATTGGCGGCGCGGAAAAGGGGGAGCTTTCTTAGCGGGGGGTTAGGAATAAAGCGCAATATTGGGGTGCGCTAAAAAGGGGGAGCGCTCCAAGCGGGAGAGTGGGTTTAGAAAAATCGAAATATTAGGGTGTGGAAAAGGGGAGGCATTCTAAGCTGTGGAGGGGGTTAAAAATAAAGCGCAATATTGGGGTTCACGGAATAAAGGGGGAGCGTTCTAAACGGGGGAGGGTGTTTACAAATAAAGCGTGTTATCTTCGTTGGCGGGAAAAAGGGGGAGCGTTCAAAGGGGAGCTAGAAATGAAGCGCAGTATTGGGGTGCGCGGAAAAGGGGGGAACGTTCAAAGCGGGGGAGGGGTTTTAAAATAAAACGCTATATTTTGGTGGGCGGGAAAAAGGGGGAGCGTTCAAGGGGGGTGAGGAACAAAGCGAAATATTGGGGTGCGCGGAAAAGGGGGGAGCGTTCTAAATGGGAGGGTTAGAAATAAAGCGCAATATTGGGGTGCACGGAAGAGGGTGAGCGTTCTAAGTGGGGGGTTAGAAATAACGTGCAATATTGGTGTGCGCGGAAAAAGGGGGGCGTTCTAAATGGGGGAGGGGGTTTAGAAATAAAGCACAATATTGGGGTGCACTGGAAAAAGGTGGAGCCTTCTAAATGGGGGTGTTTGGAATAAAATGCAATATTGGAGTGCGGGAAGAAAAAGGGGAGCGTTCTAAGCGCGGGGTTAGAAATGAAGCGCAATATTGGGGTGCGCAAAAGGCTCCCCCTTTTTTCCCACGCACCCAATAATGCGCTTCATTTCTAAACACCCGCGTTCAGAACTTTCCCCCTTTTTTCCACGCACCCCAGTATTACGATTTATTTCTAACCCCTCGCTTAGAACGCTCCCCCTTTTTCCCGTCCACCAAAATATTGTGCTTTATTTCAAACCCCCTCCCCCGCTCACAGCGCTCCCCCTTTTTTCGCGCACCCCAATGTCGCGCTTTGTTTTTAACCCCTGTTTGAAACGCTCCCCATTTTCTGCTCACCCCAATATTGCGATTTATTTCTAACCCCGCTTGAACGCTCCGCATTTTTCCCGCCCACCAAAATGTTGCGCTTTATTTTAAACCCCCTCCTCCGTTTAGAACGCTCCCCCCTTTCCAGTGCAGCCCAATATTGCGCTTTATTCCTACCCCCTCCAGCTTAGAATGCCTTCCCTTCTTTTTGCACACCCCAATATTGCGCTTTATTTTTAACCCCGTGCTTAGATGGCTCTCCCTTTTCCACACACCTCAATATTGCGTTTAATTTCTAACCCCCCGCTACGAACGCTCCACCTTTTTTCGCGCATCCCAATATTGCGCTGCATTTCAAAACCCCCGTTTAGAACGCTCCCCCCTTTCCCGTGCACCCCAATATTGCGATTTATTTCTCACTCCCCTTTGAACGCTCCCCCTTTTTCCCCTCCACCAAAATATTGCGTTTTATTTTAAAACCCCTCCCTCGCTTAGAAAGCTCCCCCCTTTCCCGTGCACCCCAATGTTGTGCTTTATTTCTAACCCCGCTTTTTTAAGCTCCCCCTTTTCCACCAGCCAAAATATTGCGCTTTATTTCAAACCCCCTCCCCCGTTTAGAACGTTCCCCCTTTATTCCATGCATCCCGATATTGCGCGTTGTTTCGAACACCGCACTTAGAACGCTCCCTCTTTTTTCTGCACACCCCAATATTGCGTTCTAAATGGGGGGGTTAGAAATAAAGCGCAACATTGGGATGCGTGGAATGAAGGGGGATCGCTCTAAACGGGGGTGGGGGGTTGGAAATAGATCGCAATATCTTCGTTGGTGTGAAAAAGGGGGAGCGTTCAAAGGGGGGCTAGAAATAAAGCGCAATATTGGGGTGCGCGGGAAAAGGGGGAGCGTTCTAAGCGAGGGAGGGGTTTTAAAATAAAACGCAATATTGGGGTGCGCGGAAAAAGGGGGCAATGTTCTAAGCGGGGGTTAGAAATAAAGTGCAATATTGGGGTGTGTGGAATAGAGGGGGAGCGTTCTAAATGGAGAGGGGGTTAGAAATATAGAGCAATATTGGGGTGCGCGGAATAAGGGGGAGCGTTCAAAGTGGGTTATAAATAAAGCGCAATATTGGGGTGCCTGGGAAAAGGGGGCATTCTAAACGGGGGGTTTGAAATAAGCCGCTCTATTGGGGTGCACGGAATAAGGGGGGAGCGTTCTAAACGGGGGAGGGGGTTTAGAAATAAAACGCAATATTGGGGTGTGCGGGAAAAGGTGGGAGCGTTCTAAACGGGGGTGTTTCAAATGAAGTGCAATATTTGGGTGCGCAAAGAAGGGGGAGCGTTTTTATAAAGGGGTTAAAAATAAAACGCAGTACTGGGGTATGCGGAAAAAAGAGGGGCGTTTGAAGAGCGGGGTTAGAAACAAAGCGTAATATTGGGTGCGTGAAAAAAGGGGGAGCGTTGTAAGCGGAGAGGGGGTTTAGAAATAAAGCACAATATTGGGGTGTACAAAAAGAGGGGAGGCGTTCTAAGCTGGGGACGAGGGGTTAGAAATAAAGCGCAATATTGGGGTGCGCGAGAAAGAGGGAGTGATCTAAGCGGGGGGGGTTAAAATAAAGCACAATATTTTGGTGGGCAGGAAAGAGGGGGAGCGTTCAAAGGGGGCTGAGAAATAAAGCGCAATATTGGGATGTGCGGGAAAGGGGGAGCGTTCTAAACGGGGGGTGGAAATAAACCGCTATATTTTGGTGGCCGGGAAAAGGGTTAGCGTTCTAAGCTGATGTTAGATATGAAGCGCAATATTGGGGTGCGCTTAAAAAGGGGGAGAGCTGTAAGCAGGGGAGGGGGGTTAGAAATCAATCGCAATATTGGGGTGCTTCGGAAAAGGGGGAGCGTTCTAAGCGGGGGGGTAGAAATGAAACGCAATATTGGGTGCGCAGAAAAAAATGGGAAGCATTCTAAACGGGGATTTAGAAATAACACGCAATATTGGGGTGCGTGAGAAGAGGGGGAGCGTTGTAAGCGGGGGAGAGGGGTTAGAAATAAAGCGCAATATTGAGGTGTGCGAGAAAAGGGGAGGCGTTCTAAGATGGGGAGGGAGGGTTAGAAATAAAGTGCAATATTGGGGTGTTCCAAAAAAGGGGAGCGTTCTAAACGGGAGGGTTATAAATAAAGTGCAATATTGGGGTGCATGGAAAAAGCGGAGCGTTCTAAGGGGGGTAGAAATAACGTGCAATTTTGGGGTGCACGGAACAAAGGGGGAACGTTCTAATCGGGGGAGGGGGGTTTGAAATAAATCGCAATATTTTGGTTGGCGGGAAAGGAAGGAGCTTTAAAAGGGGGTTAGAAATAAAGCGCAATGATGGGGTGCGCAGAAAAGGGGGGAGCGTTCTAAACGGGAGTTTAGAAATAAAGCGCAATATTGGGGTTTGTGGAGAGAATGGGGAGGGTTCTAAGCGGGGGAGGGGTTTTCAAATAAACCACAATATTTTAGTGGACGGGAAAAAGGGGGAGCGTTCAAAGGGGGGGGTTGAGAAATAAAGCGCAATATTGGGGTGCGCGGGAAAGGGGGAGCCTTCTAAACGGGGGGTTTAGAAATAAAGTGCAATATTGGGTGGGTGGAAGAAAGGGGGAGCGTTTTAAATGGTGGGTTTAGAAATTAAACGCAATATTGGAGTGCACAGGAAAAAGGGAGAACCTTCTAAACAGGGGATTTAGAAATAAAGTGCAATATTGGGGTGTGCGGAAAAAAAGGATGAGCGTTCTAAATGGGGGGTTAGAAAAGAGCGCAATATTGGGGTGCGTGAAAAATGGAGCGCTGTAGCGTGGGAGGGGGTTTAGAAATAAAGCGCAATATTGGGGTGCACGGGAAAAGGGGGAGAGCTCAAAGCGGGGGAGGGGGCTTAAAATAAAGCACAATATTTTGGTGGGCGGGAAAAAGGGGGAGCGTTCTAAGAGGGGGTTAGGAATAAAGCGCAATATTGAGGTGCGCAGAAGAGGGGGAGCGCTCCAAGCGGGGGGTTAGAAATAAAGCGCAATATTGGGGTGCGCGGAAAAGGGGGGAGCATTCTAAACGGGGGTTTTGAAATAAAGTGCATTGTTGGGGTGCACGAGAAAGGGGGAGGGCTGTAGTGGGAGAGGGGTTTTAGAAATAAAGCGCTATATTGGGGTGTGCGGAAAAAGCCGGAGGGCTCTAAACGGTGGACAGGGTTTAGAAACAAAGCACAGTATTGGGGTGGGCAGAAAAAGGGAGAGCGCTCTAAGAAGGGGAGGGGGTTTTAAAATAAAGTGAAATATTTTGGTGGGCTTGGCAAAGGGGGAGCTTTCTAAGCGGGGGTTAGAAATGAAGCGAAATATTGGATTGCGCTGGAAAAGGGGGGAGCGTTCTAAGCGGGGGATGTTTGAAATAAAGCGCAATATTGTGGAGCATGGAAAAAAAGGGGAACGTTCTAAACGGGGGTTTAGAAATAAAGCGCAATATTGGGGTTTGCGGAAAAATGGGGAGCGATGTAAGCAGAGAGGTAGATATAAAGCGCAATATTGGGGTGTGAGGGGAAAGGGGGAGGTTAATAAGCAGGGGAAGGGGTTTAAAATAAAGCGCAACATTTTGATGGGTGGGGAAAAGGGGGATCGTTCAAAGGGGGTTAAAAATAAAGCGCGATATTGGGATGCATGGGAAAAGGGGGAAAGTTCTAAGTGGGGGATGGGGTTTAAAATAAATTGCAATATTCGGGTGGGCGGTAAGAAGGGAGAGCGTTCTAAGCGGGGGAGTGGGGTTTAGAAATAAAGAGCAATATTGGGGTGCGCGGAAAAAGGTGGAGCATTCTAAGTAGGGGGAGGACGTTTAGAAATAAAGCACAATATTGGGGTGCGCGAAGAAAGGGGGAGTGTTCTAAGTGGGCGGGTAAGAAATAAAGCGCAATATTGGGGTGCATGGGAAAAGGGGGAGCGTTCTAAGCGGGTGAGGGGTTTTGAAATGAAATGCAATATTTTGGTGGACAGGAAAACGGGGAGTGTTCTAAGCGGGGGGTTAGAAATAACGCGCAATATTGGTGTGCGTGGAATAAGTGGGGCATTCTAAATGGGGGAGGGGGTTTCGAAATAAAGCGCAATATTGGGTTGCGCGGGAAAACGGCAGAGCGCTACAACGCGGGATTAGAAATAAAGCGCAATATTGGGGTGCGCAAAAAGGGGGAGCGCTGTGAGTGGGGAGGGGGTTTAGAAAGAAAGCGCAATATTGGGGTGTGCGAAGAAAGGGGAGCGTTCTAAACGGGAGAGTTAGAAATAAAGCGCAATATTGTGGTGTGCAGAAAAAGGGGGAGCGTTCTAAGCGGGGGGTTGGAAATAACACGCAACATTAGGGTGCGCGGAATCAAGGAGGAATGTTCTAAACGGGGGAGGGGAATTTGAAATAAAGTGCAATACTTTGGTTGGCGGGAAAAGGGGGGAGCTTTCAAAGGGGGGTTAGGAATAAAGCGCAATATTGGGGTGCACGGAAAAGGGGGGAGCGTTCTAAACGGGTGGGTTTTGAAATGGAGCACAATATTAGGTTGCGTGAAAAAAGGGGAAGCGTTTTTCCCCTGGGCAACAACACCCTGTTGCCCAGGGTGTTACGTGTCTCACGGAACTCTTTTTTACTGCTATTTGTTAAGCGCTTACTATGTGGTCAACAATGTTCTAAGCAATGGGGTAGAAATAAGTGAATTAGTTCGCAAACAGTCCCTGTCCCTAATGAGGCTCACAGTCTAAGTAGGAGGAGAACAGGAGAACCGAGGCCCAGAGAAGGGGAGTGACTTGGCCGAGGTCACATAGCAGACAAGCGGCAGAGCCACAGTTAGAACTCTTGACCTTCTGACTCTCAGGCCTGTGCATGATTGGGAAGCAGCGTGGCTCAGTTGAAAGAGCCCGAGCCTGGGAGTCAGAGGTTATGGGTTCGAATCCCAGCTCCACCACGTGTCAGCTGTGTGACTCTGGGCAAGTCACTTAACTTCTCTGGGCCTAAGTTCCCTCATCTGTAAAATGGGGATTAACTGTGAGCCTCACGTGGGACAACTTGATTACCCTGTATCTAACTCAGCACTTAGAACAGTGCTCTGCGCGTAGTAAGTGCTTAACAAATACCAGCATTAATATGATTGACTTTTTTGAACCTCACAGTGTTGATCCTTTCCTTTCCACTCATTAGCGTGCCACTATGTTACTCAAATTCACCCTTTATCTGCGCTCCTCATTTTAGGGAGGTGGAATTTAGGGAAAAGAGGGGAATTTTATAGTTCTTTTAAAGGCACACCTCCTCCAAAAGCCTTCCCTGATTAAACTCTTCTCAAACCTGGGGAAATGGGGGAATTTTATGGCTTATTTAAGGCATATCTCCTCCCAAGAGGCTTTTCCTGACTGAGCCCTCATTCCTTTTTCTCCCACTCCCTTCTGCGTCACCCTGACTTGCTCCCTTTATTCACCCCCTCCTTCAGCCCCACAGCACTTTTGTCCATATCTATAATTTTTTCATTTATATTAATGGTGGTCTCCCCCTCTAGACTGGAAGGTCTGTTTGGGAAGGAAATGTGTCAGCCAATTCTGCTGTACTGTACTCTCCCAAGCAGTTAGTGCAGTGCTCTGCACACAGTAGGCACTAAATAAATACCATTGATTGATTGATTGGCCCTTAGATTGAAAGTCTGGAGCCTGGACAAGGTCCCATGATTCTTTCTTGTGCTGCCAACAGACACCTCAATGGTGGGGAACAGTTTCTGGGCCCCAAGTGGGCCAGAAACTTTGTCTGAGGTGATTGTCTTCTGATCTAAAAACTTCATTTATTAGAGGCCACCCCAATTAACTTGCCCTTCATCGTGCGCACGAATGTTTGCAATCTGTGGTTAGGTTGCTTTCTCTTTGAAGAGGCTTAACTAATTCCATAGAAAGTAGTTTTTTCCAGGTAGGAGAATTTGGACAACAGCCATGCTGAAAAATTACTAAGGGCTCTTGGCACTAAGCTGAAACCAATCCAGGAATTGCAAAACTGCTAATTGACCTTTGGGATGTCAGTCCCAGCTCAAGTCCATGTATATGCCCTGCTTGTCACTAATCAGTCTATGAGTCAGTGGTATTTACTGAACCCTTATTATATGCACAGCACTGTACTAAGCATTTGGGAGAGAACTATAGGACAGAGTTGGTAGATACACTCAAATCGATCAATCAGTGGTATTTATAGGGTGCTTACTGTAGGTAGAGAACTATACTAAGCGCTTGGGAGAGGACAATAGAACAGAGTTGCTAGACGCGTTCCCTGGCCACAAGGAGTTTAAGGTGTAGAAGGGGAGTCAGACATTAATATAATCAATAAATTCCGGATACGTGCATAAGTGCTGTGGGACTGAGGGAGGGGTGAATAAAGGGTGCATATACAAGTGTAAGTGCAAAGCAGAAAGAAATTTTCTATCTTGTCCAGCCTTGGGGCCGTTTTTAGGTGTAAAGAAAGTGCTTAGTAATGCCATCATTATCATACAACACCTTGCTTCTGCTGCAGGCACATGGGACAGTTGAGGGGAGTGGGAATACACACACACACATAAAACCACACACCCTCCCTTCCCTGCTTCTCCCTCCTTTCTCTGTAGCTTATCTTTAAACTCCATTTCTTCCCTCTGCTTATTTGGTATTGCAGTATCCATCTCTCCAACTAGATTTGAAGCTCAGAAGGTGTTGAGTCTTGATGTTTCAGCATCCTTTGCTCCCCACTTGTGCTCTTAGATTGTGAGCCCCCAAGTCTAATTCCCACCTATGCCTTCTCTCCCCGTGCTTAGTAAAGTGTTCTGCACCCAGTAAGAACGTAATACCCTTACTACGACTGTTATTGTTACTATAGCACAGCTCCAAGCTCGTCTCCCCCAGGAAGCCCACCCCGATTGACTCCATCATTTTCTTCCCACCCCAATACTCTGTGTGACTCGTGCTGTGAGTGTCCTGCTCCGAAAGTCAGGAGTCGCGGTTCACCGGTGACCGTGCGTGGCCGCGGATGAGTGTGCGGTTTGGATATCCTGAGCCTGGGGGGAGTGATGCCCTAGCAACCACATGAGGCTCTGGGTCCGAAGCTGTGGGTGACTGTGGGCTACCCTTTCTGCCCCCTGGCCCCCATGCCCTGGAAGATGTCCGTGGCCTCATCCCTCTCTCGGACCCAGAAAGCCGCTGGTCCCTGAGCCTGGGCCTGTCTGGACAGATACCAGAAGACTTGACTTTGTCCCCGGCAAAATTCTGTCTGTAATCCTCATCTAGAGCTGTGGAACCCTATTTTGAGAGATGAGTGGATTACTGATATGGGGGTCTAGAGTCTCCCATCCTACCTTCTGGAAGAAGCTGAGAACCATGTTTGTTACCAGACATTTCAGTCTCCTGGCTGGGGGTGAAGAAAGCAGCAGTATCAGAGTTGGAAAGAGCTGCGTAGCTCAGTTTGGGTTAGACACTCATCTCCCCATATCCACTGACCCCAATTCCAAGAAAGGATGTGTACAGACAGATAGATGTAGCTGACTGCTGCTATGTCCTACTAAGACTTGCTCCCCTCCCCCTTGCCCGCCAGGCCCCCTTTGGGGCACTAGTAGGTATTTGGGGAGGCTGTGCCTCTCTATCACCCTCCTTTCATTCATTCACTCATTCATTCAATAGTAATTATTGAGCACTTACTATGTGCAGAGCACTGTACTAAGCATTTGGAAAGTACAATTCAGCAACAGATAGAGACAATCCTTGCCCATTGACAGGCTTACAGTGTAATTGGGGGAGACAGACAGACAAAAACAATAGCAGTAAATAGAATCAAGGGAATGTACATCTCATTAACAAAATAAACAGGGTAATAAAAATATATACAAATGAGTAGATGAGCACAGTGCTGAGGGGAGGGGAAGGGAGAGGGGGAGGAGCAGAGGGAAGGGGGGAAAGGGGGCTTAGTTGAGGGGAGGTTGGGGGGGCAGAGAGGCAGCAGAGGGAAAAAGAGAAGCTCAGTTTGGGAAGGCCTCTTGGAGGAGGTGAGCTCTCAGTAGGGTTTTGAAGAGGGGAAGAGAGTTAGTTTGGCAGAGGTGAGGAGGGAGGACATTCCAGGACAGTGGGAGGACGTGAGCCAGGGGTCGACGGCGGGATTGGCGAGAACGGGGGACGGGGTGGAGGTGGGAGGCAGAGTAGCGGAGCCTACGGGGAAAGGGCGGATCTTGCTATATTATAAAGGTGAGACTGGCAGGTTTTGGTGACAGATCGGGTGTGTGGGGTGCACGTTGGCATTTGTTAAGCGCTTAGTATGTGCAGAGCACTGTTCTAAGCGCTGGGGGAGATACAGGGTCATCAGGTTGTCCCATGTGAGGCTCACAGTCTTAATCCCCATTTTTACAGATGAGGTAACTGAGGCACAGAGAAGTTAAGTGACTTGCCCACAGTCATACAGCTGACAAGTGGCAGAGCCAGGATTCAAACCCAGGACCTCTGACTCCCAAGCCCGGGCTGTTTCCACTGAGCCACGAAAAACAGCTAGGTTACAAACATGAGTCTTCCTGAAATGTGGATTGCCCAACAGAGGTGAGGTTTAACAACTGCAGCTTGCCATCGTGGCTTAGTGGGAAGGGCACGGTCTTGGGAGTCAGAGGTCGGGCGTTCTAAGCCCGGCACCACCACTTGTCAGCTGTGTGACTTTAGGCAAGTCACGTAACTTCTCTGTGCCTGCCTCAGTTACCTCATCTGTAAAATGGAAATTAAGACTGTGAGCCCCATGTGGGACAACCTGATTACCTTGTATCTATCCCAGAACTTAGAACAGTGCTTAGCACATAGTAAGTGCTTAACATATAACATCATTATTATTATCTCCCAAGCGGTGTGGCTTAGTGGAAACAGCAAGATCTTGGGAGTGAGAGGATGTGGGTCCTAATCCCATCTCTGCCACTTGTCTGCTGTGTGACCTTGGGCAAGTACTTAACTTCTCTGTGCCTCAGTTGCCTCATCTGTAAAATGGGGATTAAGACTGTGAGCCCCACATGAGACAACCTGATTACCTTGTATCTATTTCAGTGCTTGGCACATAGTAAGCACTTAACAAATACCATAATCATTATTATTATTATTATTAAGCAGACTACTACATCCTTCAGCTAGCTCAAAACCCCTAACTAACCCCATCTTCATACTCTAAAGTCTGTTAGTCATTCTCCAGGGGCTGGATGTCCAGAATAATGAAAGACTGGACAGAATTCAGTCCCTGCACTCCTGCTGTAAAACTGAAGTCCACACAGCTCTGATCCTCAAAGAGGAACAGGGGTGACATGCTAATGTCACCCTGTCCTACTCCTGACACTAGACTTCTCCCTCCCCCAGCCCCCAGAAGCCACCACTGTCAAGGCCACAAATGCCCCTTCTCCGAGTCTGAAGATATGCAAGATGAGTCTACAGACAGAACTTGGGGGCAATGAGAAGTTTGATCCATCTAGAGAATTAAGGGCCCCGGGTCTTCTCCGTTCCACAATCGGGTCAGAAAGAACCAATTCCCTGTGCAGAGTCCCAGTTCCCATTTCCAGTACCAGCCTCTGTGCTGGGGGGTGGCAGCCCCCTCTTTTCTCTCTTCTCCTCCTCCAGAGATGAATTTGGAAGTACAGTAATTCAAACAAACATATTTACCAACCACAACCAACACCTTCTCTTAGAGGTGGCGGCACAGTTCCTGGCTCCATCTCTCCACGAGGATTAGAGTTGGGAAATGCATTGTGGTGGACACGGAGGGGGTCCCCAATTTGATAGGAGCTACCACTATCACACGTGGAGGGGGTCCCCAGTTGTCGACAGGGGTGTGCAGGGCTGCATGTCTGCTCAGTTGGCCAAGCCCAAGCCAGCTCCCTGCACTGAGCTCGCAATTCATGAGTCCAGAACCAGCTTTCTTGCTGACTGTGGCAGTCCCCTCCTCATTACTCTCCCCAAAGCTAACCCATCTTTTATGCATGCAAGGACACACACACACACTCCTTTGAGTGGGAGTGAATTACGGAACTCCATCTTTCAATGATGGTGTGCATTTGAGAATTGACGTGACTGCCCCAGTGCAGGTAGATAAACTTCAAGGGTGAAGAGTTGTGATGAGCTGCAACTGCAGAGAGAGCAGTAGCCAGTAGGATTCTTCCCTTGGTCATCCAGCCCCAACCTGCAGAGTTCTGGAGGAGAAGATCTGTGGGGTTTTCCTCCTCCCAGGGCTTAGAGCCAACTGGGCCCAGAAGCAGGGGTCTTGGAACTCACCATAAATGCCTCCTCTGAAGATGGGGAAGAGGATTCTCAGTCTCGTGGGAGAGGTGCAACACTGGAACCATCCATCCAGCTAATGAATTATGCTAGTTAACTTCCCCCTGCACTGCACTTAGCAGGTCATTGGGTAATTCAATTCTGCTGCTTTGGACGCTTCTGCTGACAGAAGCTGGGTTGGGAATCATCAGTTTTATCAAGTCAAACAGGCCCTGACTCTGCAGCAAACAAGCCATGAACATCAGGAAAACTCCTTTGGCATCAGGTTCACGAAGCATGTTTCCTGCCCACAATGAGCTTAGAAGGATGGTCTAGAGTCAATCAGTGGTACTTATTGAGTGCTTACTGTGTGTTGAGCAAGGGAGAGAACAGCATGGGAGAGAACAGTGCAACAGAGTTGGTAGACATGTTCCCTGCCTACAATGAGCTTACCCAGATGCTTGTAGCATTTCTGAATGCTCCTTTTTTTCCAGTGGTATTTGTCAAGCCCCTTATTCTGTGCCAGGCACTTTTTTAAGTGCTGGGGCAGATATGAGCTGATCAGGTTAGATAAA
The DNA here is from genome assembly GCF_004115215.2 of Ornithorhynchus anatinus. Lineage (NCBI taxonomy): Eukaryota > Metazoa > Chordata > Mammalia > Monotremata > Ornithorhynchidae > Ornithorhynchus > Ornithorhynchus anatinus. Next base: position 38,644 of record NW_024396842.1, read on the forward strand.
GTCCGTGTCCCACATGGGGCTCACAGTCATAATCCCTATTTTAAACTCGTTGAGGGCAAGGAATACAGAACTGGATTACCCAGTATCTACCCCTGCATTTAGTTTTGTAGTTGTAATGGTATTTGTTTAGTGCTTACCATGTACCATGCACTGTTTTAAGCATGGAAGTAGATACAAGCTAATGAGGTGGTATGAGGTAGAGGGATGTGAAATGACTTGCTCAAGGTCACATAGCAGACAAGCGGCAGAGCCGGGATCGGAAGCCAGATCCTTCTGACCCCCGGACCCAGACTCTCTCCATTAGGCCACACTGCTTAGCATTTAAATGCTATTAGAATAACAATAATGACATGGCTTCAGCTACCACATCAGTAGTAATGACTCCCAAACCCATCTCTCCATCTGCCACGCGAGAGTGGGAAAAGGTTTTCATTGCAAAAAGTATCGTCAAGTCATCAATTCTGCTTCCATTCTATTATTTCCCCTCTCTATAATTTATATTAATGTCCGTCTCCCCATCTAGACTGTAAGCTCGTTGTGAGCGGGAACCTGTCTTCCAATTAAGACGTATTGGACTGTCTCAAGTGGTTCATGCAGCGGTCTGCACACAGTAAGCGCTTGATACCATTGACTGATTGACTGTGAGCTTATCATGATTTTGTAACAATTATAACACTTCCACAAAGATTTGAATAGACTCTCTGCAGCATCTAGAAATACCAGCATTCAAAAAAGTGACTATAATAGGGATATTCCATATAATAGGGATTTCCATTCAAAATTGGAAAAAAAAAAAGTAATCCAAAGTCATGGTATTAGCTCCACGTGGGACAGGGACTGTGTCCAGTTTGACTTGCTTACTTCCACCCCACATGCTGGTACAGTGCCTGGTACATAATCAGTGCTTAACTAATGCCCTTATTATTAATAATGAAAATAATAATAATAAAATCATAATTCAATACCTCTTCCCCCTTCTTTTTATACTGTGACTTCCATGTGGGACAGGGACTGAACCTTACCTGATAATCTTGAATCTACCTAGGGCTTGGTACAGTGTTGGGCACATACTGGGCATTTAATAAATGCCACCACAATTAGCATTATGCAGGTGGGTATGGGAGCCAGCTGGTTTCTCAACAGATTTTTCTCCTCTCTCTCCTTCCCCTGCCTTGTTAATTAGAGGAGGATGGTTGGGCTCCACAGACTGGACCTTGCCAAAGAAGCCACATGGGAGACTAAACAATAGGGTTTATTTTTCTACAGAAACATTCTGGACATGTCACCCCCCTCCTCAAAAATCCTCAGTGGTTGCCTATCCTTCTCCGTATCAAACAAAGCTCCTCACTATTGGCTTTAAAGCTCTCCGACACCTCGCCCCGTGCCTCCATCTCCCCTGATTTGTCGCTCATCCCCTGGCCCACATCCTACCTCTGGCCGAGAATCCTTCAAAATGACCCATGGATTCACTTGATTGATTTGGACCTCCCTCCTCAAATCTGCCAATCGTTCTTCCTCCCTTCAAAGCCCTACTGAAGATACACCTCCTCCAAGAGGCCTTCCCAGACTAAGCCCCACTTTTCCTCAGCTCCCACTCCTTTGTTTATCACCATGACTGGCTCAACTTTGCTCTTTCCCCCCATCCCCATAGCACTTATGTCTATGATTTTATTGATATATATTGATGTATTTTTGCTTGTATTGATGTATGCCACCCCTTCCCCCCCACACACACACACACTGTGAGCCCATAGTGGGCAGGAAGTGTCTCTCTTTACTAGTATATTGTACCCTCCAAGCACTTAGTAAAGTGCTCTGCTCACAGTAAGCGCTCAATAAAAATTAGCAAATGAATTTCATGCAGACCAATTTACCAAGCACTTGGGAGAGTTCAACGGATCTGGTAGACAAGATCCCTGTCTTCGAGCATCTTACAGGCTAGTGGGGGAGGCAGATAGTAAAAGAAAATTATAGGTAAGCAGGATACCTGAGGCACAAGTGTATTTGTGAGAGTACATGCTCTCACATGTGTGTTCTTGAGCGCTATCCCTGCATGGGTGGGTACTTGTGCATTTTGAGCTGTCTGTTTTTGGGTGATTCCATTCCCTGTTCCCTGTCTCCGTTCCCTGTGTGTGATTGGTGAAAATTCCCTGTCACTGGCTTGGCAATCACGTCAGGGGTTCTAATCCCAACTCTAACCCTTGGCTGCTGTGTGACCTTGGGCAAGTCACTTCCCTGTGTCTTTTCTCATTTGTAAAATGGCAGTTAAAACAGAGAACCCCATCTGCAACAGGGACCATGTCTAACTTGAATTGCTTGTGTTTTCCCCCTTACATCCCTCCCACTGGTTCGCATAATGTTTGGCACATTGTGGGCACACAAATACCCCAATTAATCCCAACTGTGCCACTTGTCTACTGTGTGATCTTGGGCAGATGACAACTTCTTTGGCCCTCAGTTGCCTCATCTGTAAAATGGGGATGGAGACTGGGGGCCCTGTATGGGACAGGAACTGTGTCCAATCCCAATTGCTGTGTCTTTAACCAAGCTCTTGCTGCACACTAACTGCTTAACAAATACCACAATTATTATTATTACTGCGATTAAAAACCGAGTTAGTAGACACATTCCTTGCCCAGAAGGAGTTTACAGACTAGAGGGGGATACAGACACGATTATAAATAAATAAATGATGGACATCCTGGCATTTAGGCACTTAATACCACAATTATTGTGCTTGTTATTATTAGAAAAGTGGAGGGGAAGCAGAGACCCAGAGAGATTGAGGCACACCACTAAGTCACACAGCAAGTCCCTTAAGTGGCTCCAATATGATGGATTAATTCACTAAACTGGCTGGGTAGTGGAACCTGGGACAACCTCCAATCTGAGCCTCTGCCCACCTCCAACTCATGCTGCCCCCTCCCTCTCTCTTGGGCTTAGAGGGTCCTGCAGTCCACGCTAGCCCTGCCCACCAGAGTCGATAGGGGCAGGGAGAAATCTGAAACCCTCCAGCCCATGGGAACCACATTCCTCTAGAGACCCTTAGGCTGGATAGGGGGAGAGGCAAGAAGAAAAAGAGTGTGTCATCACCCCCCTTCCTTGAACTGACAAGACCCCTTACCCTGCCTGCGTGAGCCAGAAGAAATGAGATCTGGAGGTTGGGAGGGTGCTAGGTTGTCACTCCACAAGTTAGAAGCTGGTGACATCCTCCTACTTTGAATACACAGCTGGTACCCCCAAATTACAACCCTTTTGTGGAGAGCGGCCAGTTGCCAGTGGCTCAACAGTGACAAAAAAGTATACATTTTATTCACAACAGATGCATTTAGGCTTACAGAACCCAGGCTGCCAAGGGGACAGAGGGGAGAGGAAAAGAGGAGGGGGCCAGACCGTGCCATTTCTGTTGGTAGGATGGGGGAAACCACTTTGCATCTTCCCACCCTAGCATTTGCTGTTAGTCCTCTCCACCCCTCTTTCTGCTCATCCAGGAGGGATGGAAGACACAGGGTAGTCACACATATATACAGACACACACACACCCTTGACTCAACCTGTCCCTATGCCCACTCCCCCGAGGCACCCCCCTGGACGGGAAAGGGAGTCTGTACTCTTGAAGCCTGAGTTAGGCAGGAAACTCCCACAGGGTGGAACAGGCTAGGAGGATGTCGCACTGACTATAGAATTAAGGGCCCCGGTGCGACTTCACACCCGCTCGGATCCATCCTCGGAGTACCGGCCCCAAACTCTAGACTCCTGTTTCCATAACCCTTTACCCGGCCCAAGAGGGGTGGCCCCTCTGACCCTGCTCTGGTCCCAGCCCTCGCTCTCATGCATGAGACACACACACATGCACACACCTCCATGCCCTCCTGGAGTTGCAAGGGACTGATTTGGCACCCATGATGCAGTGTTTGACCCTTAACCCTCCAAAGAAAATGGCACTATCTGGAAGGAGGAGATACAGTTGCAGGCTGGGAGGTGGGAAGGGGGTGGCCAGGGGGCAGCAGCCTCGTGTCAACAAATTTCCTCTCCGTGGGGCCGGCGCAATTCATCAGGGTCCATGGCATCCGGTGAGTAACTGGTCCTTCCTCCACTGTCCATGGGCCCTGGTGGTCCGGTTCGGGGCTGCGCTGTGGCTTCCTGGGGATGGATGTGACTTGGTTGGCTGAAGAGGTGTGCCCCTGCCCGCACATGGTGAGGACCAGCCAGTCACAGTTGGGGGTGGGGAAGGCTCGGTTGGGTCAGCAATGGGGAGCCCAGTCTTCCAGCCAGGGAGCAGGAAGTTGTATGTTGGGTAGGAGCCTGGTCAGGGGTCACTACTGAGCCCAGAGCGACTGGGTCACTGCTCTGGGTTGTGGACTATATGGATGCAATGGATTGTGTGTGTATGTGCAGCAGGGGATACGGTTCCCTTCACTATACTCTCTAAAGCACTGTGCAAAGTGGTCTAGACTTAAGTGCTCAGTTAAGACCATCGTTTCCTCAATTCCTACCACTTGCCTGAAACAGAACTCAGATAGCCCTAAGTTTAAGGCATAAAACTCACCATTCTTTCCAGTCCTGTCCAGTCCTGTCCACACCAAGATGTCCTTAGAGAGGCGGGGATGGGCCAGGGGGCCGGGTCTCCCATGATGCACCTGGGGCTCAGGCTCCTTCCATGGCCCTAAGAATAAACCTTGTAAGGTCTCAGGGTAATCTCACTCTGCCCCCCTGCTTGTGGCAGAGGACGCTGCAGCCCAGGCCCAGCCCCATTTGCAGCTGGACTGTCCCCTGCAGGCTCATTCACACCCAGAGTGAGAAAAAGAGGACACAAAGAGAGAAAGGAGGGAAGACTCCTCATATAGAACAGAGCAGCTGCCATTCATACGCCCTGCAGGGGAGGCTCCGGCTGGCTTTGTCACTCCAAAGCCAGACACCCCACGCACTCTGGGTTTCCCCCAACAGAGTCTCAGCCCGCGGAGACACCCTCCCCAACATGGCCACGCACCCCCCAATTCCCCAGGGTCTTACTTGTGAGCAGGCCTGTCTGGGAAACTTCTCCAGGGGGCAGAAACAAACTTGGCTTCTGCCTTTTCTCTCAGGCAGCCAAGACCCTGAACACTTACCCAGTACCAATCTGGTCCTTGACCCCTGTTCCTCTTCCACTCCACCAACTGTAGAAGGAGATTGGGGCACTTGCCCCCAAGTTTGGCCTGAGTTGAGTGAGACCCCACTCCTTTAAAGCACCCACTTTGGCAAGTCAGGTTTAGGAGACACAGCCCCTGCCCACTGGGAGCTTACAATCTAAATCAGTCAGTCAGACAGCCCATCGTATTTGAGCTCTTACTGTGTACAGAACACTCAACTAAGACCCTGGCATAGTACAATAGAAAGCTTTAACATATATGACCTACCCCCAACAGGCTCACAGTCTAGAAGGGGAAGCATCGACTTTGGAATGACATGGTGCAAATGCTTCAGAGTTCAGCATTACATAGCACACGTGGCCTCTGCTCAAGAAGCTTTGGGTCCACATGACAGACATTAAAATGGATTTACTCACCGGTAGAAGGGCATATACAAGATCAGTACACCAAACTGAACATCATGGGTTCAACATAAGCTTGAATCGGCGGTACGAGTAGATCAAAAAGAAAGTATATCAATATACAGAATGAAGAGTGGCAGTGTTGCATTAATATAGCAAGAGTCTTTATCAAACACTATTTGACAGAGCACTGTACTAAGAGCAGGACGGGGGTGAGGGGCTCAGTCGCTAAGGACACCCACTTCAGTCAATCATATTGATCCGGCACCGCAGAACAAGAAATAACCATCGACAGATTCCCTGTCTATGAGCTTATAGTCTAGTGGGGAAGACAGACGGTAATATGAGTGTTATGCCCATTTAAGTAGGAACCATGACGAGTGGGCGGAGAAGTCATTTGGAGATATTCTGTAGACTAGATTCCACCTCAAGGAGAGATTTGCACTTGGTAACTCAGATGCCAAGCATCCTACCAAGCGCCTGGGAGACTAAGTTCTCAGCAAATACTAACGGTGACTCAGCTTCTGCTACCACGGCGGCACTTGTGTTTGTGGTGCTCTGGCTCAGTGCAGTGTATTTGAGCGCAGAGCACTACATAAGCACTTGGTAGAGCACAACAGACATTACCTGACCCCAATGGGTTTACAGTCTATTCCACTGGGTGGCTACTGAACCCCAACTCATTGGGCTTTTGGGGGGCTCGAATCCCACGGGGGGAAATAGGCGACTTGTATCTTGGGGTACAGGAATTGGGAAGCCCCAAAAGAATCCTCAGACAACCAGCTGAGGTTGGCGCAATCCTGCCCTCCAGGGCACGTGACAGTACCACCACTTCACCCCCTCCCATCGGCGGGTCTTGATTCCTGCCCCAGAGGACTTACAATCTGACTTTCCGATACTGGCGTGCTTCCAGAACTGACCCACAACTCTGAATCCAGCGAGGATGGTAGGGTGGAGGTTTCCAGTGGATGGGGGCTGGAAGTGCACCTCCTTCAAAATAATTGGAGAGGTGGGGGGCAGCACAAGTCTTGCAGAAACAGTCCATCACCTTCTAGCACATTCCAGAGGCACGAGCAGTTGTTGAGGTTGGGGAAGATTACTGGCATTTGACAACTTTATGGTTGAGTGGGAAATACTAGCTAACTAGGGGCTGGCTCCCACAGGGAGCACAGGAAGAGGGCTCAATGACAGACACACAGAGACACATAAAGACACATAAAGACGCACAAAGACAGTGAGCATGCACCCCATCGTTTCTGCCCCATCCCTTCCCCCCCCCGCCACCGAAACCCTGAGCACCAGTCATCCCCCCCCAAAAACAGACTTCATAGCATCACAACCCCTCAAATTCCTCATCTCTAGAGATTTTTTTGTCCCAGCCAAATGAGACACTTCCCTTCCTAGGTCCCAAACTCATCTCCCAGTCAGCAAAACCAAAACCTTTATTGTCTGTGGCAATCCCTGCCCCTCTAGGGCATGAGTACTGTAGCCAACTCAGAGACTGGGCTACAGACACCATTAACCACACACATCAGAGTCCAATCTGAATATCTTGTACCTACTCCAGCACTCGGAACACACAGTAAGTGCTTAACAAATACCATCATCACATCAACAGTATGGACAAGTCAATAATATCAAATACATTCTCCTTACCACCATCAGCCCGCTCCACTACCAACACCTCATTAATGTAAGACTCATTCTCGGAGTCAGAAGGACATCGGTTCTAATCCCAACTCTGCCACTTGCCTGCTGTGTGATCTTGGGCAAGTCGCTTTACCTCTCTGTGCCCTCATTACCTCATTTGTAAGATGGGGATTAAGAATGAGACACATGGGACAAGGATCGTGTCCAACCTGATTACTTTCTATCACCCTCAGCCTTAGAAGCCAATGCTTTGGCAATATTACTGAGCACTTAACAAAGACTATCATTATTGTGATTATCATCATCCACAATTTGGTATCCCCTCCCACCCCTCAAATTCAGACCTTGAGACCAAGCCCATTCCTCAATGCCTCAATCACCATAATCAACTTAAAGTCACCAATATCCTCACCTAAAAACCTTAGTCATGCTGACTCATCCATGTAAATCAACTCCCCTCACAAGCCACCCATCAACTAATACAGGCAACATCACTTAAAAACCTTAAGGAGCCCCCAAAAGCATCAAGACAAGACATTCCTGACCCACAAAAGCCAACCATTTGTCCTGCCCCCCTCAGCACCACCCAGGGCCATTGGTATAAGAAGTAAGCAAAGAAAGCAACTTTGGGGGGGACTTTAATCCAATACATCAACTAGCAAGTCCTCCACTACCACAGCTGAACAAAAGATAAGCTAACCAAAGGAAGCAGTCTCAGGCACTACTCTCCAAACAAACCACCACTAAATCTCCCTCTCCCCAAGGCTATGGCAAGTACAGCCCACTGACCATACTTAAGAAAAAGAAAGGCCCACAAGCTCTGGGGGCTTTAAAGGGGCACTGCCCACTTGCCCCCATTGTAGGGCAACCTAATGGAAGATGGTATCTGGGGGTGGGGCTGTAGGTTCAGAGAAGGAAGAGCAGAAGCTATTAAGGAAGAAGGATTTGCACCCTGCCTATCATTAAAAGGATCTGGAAAACAGACTTAATTATACATACCTGCAACCCCCACACATCCTATCCGTTTACCAAGACTGCCGGTTTCACCTTTACAATATCGCCAAGATCCGCCCTTTCCTCTCCCACCCAAACGGCTAGCTACTGCTACAGCCGCTCTCGTTATATCCCGGCTAGACTACGTGTCAGCCTTCTCTCTGATCTCCCTTCCTCCTCTCTCGCCCCGCTCCGGTCTATTCTTCACTCCGCTGCCCGCTCATTCTTCCTGCAGAAACGATCTGGGCATGTCACTCCCCTTCTTAAACACCTCCAGTGGTTGCCTATCAACCTCCGCTCCAAACAAAAACTCCTCACTCTAGGCTTCAAGGCTCTACATCACCTTGCCCCGTCCTACCTCTCCTCCCTTCTCTCTTTCTACTGCCCACCCGCACGCTCCGCTCCTCTGCTGCCCACCTCCTTTCCATCCTCGGTCTCTCCTATCCCGCCGTCGTCCCCTGGGCCATGTCCTCCGCGGTCCTGGAACGCCCTCCCTCCTCACCTCCGCCAAACTAATTCTCTTCCCCTCTTCAAACCCTACTTAAACTCACCTCCTCCAAGAGGCCTTCCCAGACTGAGCTCCCCTTCTCCCTCTACTCCCTCTACCACCCTCCCTTCACCTCTCCGCAGCTTAACCCTCTTTTCCCCCATTTCCCTCTGCTCCTCCCCTCTCCCTTGCCATCCCCTCAGCACTGTACTCATTGCTCAACTGTATATATTTTCATTACCCTATTTATTTTGTTAATTTTGTTAATGAAATGTACATCGCCTTGATTCTATTTAGTTGCCATTGTTTTTATGAGATATTCTTCCCCTTGATTCTATTTATTGCCATTGTTCTTGTCTGTCTGTCTCCCCCGATTAGACTGTAAGCCCGTCAAACGTCAGGGACTGTCTCTATCTGTTGCCGACTTGTTCATTCCAAGCGCTTAGTACAGAGCTCTGCACATAGTAAGCGCTCAATAAATACTATTGAATGAATGAATTCATTCATTTACTCCTTGAAAATGGGGGTCTCATTCTCATCCAAGGCTTTCCCAGAGTTTAATGCAGTGCTTTGCACCCAGAAGGATAGTCAATAAATAAAAATGGATTAACTAATTCACTTACTCCATGAGGGTGGGGTCTAATTCTCAACCAGGTCTTTCCCAGAGCTTAGAACAGTGCTTTGCACCCAGGAGGATAGTCGATAAATAAGAATGAATGAATTAATCAATCAATCAATCAACACAAGCTCTTCACTGAGGCCTCCCCAGTCCCCACAGTCCCCTCCACTCTCTTCTTTTTGTTTTTTTGCTTCCTTTTAATGATATCTGTTAAGTGCTTTCTATGTGCCAGCCACTGTACGGGCACCACGGTGAATACAAGATAGTCGGGTTGGACACGGTCCGTCCCACATTCATTCATTTGTTCATTCATTCATTCAATTGTATTTGAGTGCTCATTGTGTGCAGAGCCCTGTACTAAGCACTTGGAACGTACAATGTGGCAAGATAGAGATAGTTCCTGCCCAACAATGGGCTCACAGTCTAAAATCCCCCATTTTATAAATGAAGTGATTGAGGCGTCCAGAGAAGTGAAGCAACTTGCCCAGGGTCACGCAGCAGATGGGTAGTGGAGTCAGAGTTGGAACCCCAGGTCCTCTGACTCCCAGGCCTGGGCCTTTCCACAGGCCACGCTGCCTTCTCTCCTTCCTGCTTCTGTCCCGTTTAGCTTCCGGGGAAGGACTGTTGTCTAAGAAGTAGGTAGAGGAGGCCAACACTGGTGGGGCTTTTTTCCAGGAGCCTGGGGAGAGAGGAGGGAAAAGGCAGGGAGCCCAGAGGAAAGGACAGGAAGGAAGGACAAGTCAGCTTTAAGGCTGGTCAGTGAGGGAGGCCACTGATGGCTCTTGCAGATCTTGAACCGACAGATAATGATGATATTTGTTTAAAATCTTTACTATGTGCCAAGCTCTGTACTAAGAGCTGATGCCCTGGGCCACATCCTCCTGCGGTCCTGGAATGCTCTCCCTCCTCACCTCCGCCAAACTAATTCTCTTCCCCTCTTCAAAACCCTACTTAAAGCTCACCTTCCTCCAAGTGGCCTTCCAGACCTGAGCTCCCCTTTCCCTCTGCTCCCTCTACTCCCCTTCCACCTCTCCTCAGCTAAACCCTCTTTTCCCCCCTTTCCCTTTGCTCCTCCCCCTCTCCCTTCCCATCCTCTCAGCATTGTACTTGTCTGCTCAACTGTATACTATTTCATTACCCCTATTATTTTTGTTAATGAGATGTACATCACCTTGATTCTATTTATTTGCTATTGTTTTTAATGAGATGTTCATTCTCTTGATTCTATTTATTGCTATCGATGTCTTGTCTGCCCGTCTCCCCCGATTAGACTGTAAGGCCTGTCAAAGGGCAGGACTGTCTCTGTTACCAGATTTGTACATTCCAAGTGCTTAGTACATGCTCTGCACATAGTAATGGCGCGTCAATAAAATACTATGAATGAATGAAACACTTTTTTAAATGCTATTTGTTAAGTGCTTACTAATGTGCTCAACATCATGCTAAGTGGTGGGGTGGATGCAATGAATTAGGTCGGACCCAGCTCTATCCCATAAGGGACTCACAGTCTAAGTAGGAGGGAGAATAGAAAAACTGAAGCCCAGAAAAGTAGAGTGGCTTGCCAACAACAGGTGTTGGGTTGGCAGAGCTGGGATTG
>NW_024396843.1:0-29063 GCF_004115215.2 Ornithorhynchus anatinus
GGTCAGGTCTGAAAGGCTAAGGCTGGCGGGGGGCTGGGGGCAAAACTGGTTAAGGCCAGACCTGGAAGGGAATGGTTGGGGGGGGCGATGAGAAACTGGGAAGAGAAAGGTTCAGGGCCAGGCCTGGAAGGCAAAGGCCTGGGGCCTAAACTCAAAGGAGAAGGGTAGGGGCTAGTTCTGGAAGGAACAGACTGGGGGACCATAATCGGAACGAGAAGGGTTCAGAGTCATGCCTGCAAGACAAAGAAAGAGGGCCCAATCCTGGAAACAGTGTTCAGAGCAAGGCCTGGAAGTCAAGGTTTCGGGGGTCAGGCCTAGAAGACAAACACTAGGGGGCCAAAACTGGAACGAGAAAGGTTCAAGGCCAGGCCTATAAGGCAAATGCTGGAGGACCAAAACTAGCTAGAGAAGGGTTTGAGGCCAGGTTTGGAAGGTAAAGGCTGGGGGGTTAAATCTGGAAAGAGTAAGGTTCAGAGCCAAGTTTTGAAGACAAAGGCTGGGGGGCCCAACACTTTCCCCTAACATAACCATTTCCCATCACTTAACCTTTTCCTCTTACCTAAACCTTTACCTGTAGCCTTACCTTTTCCCCTAGCCTAATGCTATCCCTTAGCCTAACCTTTCCCCTAGCCTAACCTTTTCCCCTGGCCTAGCTTTTTCACATAGCTTTACCGTTTTCCTTGGCCCTAAACTTTTCCCTGGTCTGAGGTTTTCATCTGGCCAAACCTTTCCCCTCACATAACCTTTTCTTAGGATTAAACCTTTCCCCTGGCTTTACCTTTTTCCTTGGCCTAACCCTTTCTCCTGTCATAAGCTTTTCCCTGGCTTAAACCTTTCCCCTGGGCTAACCATTTCCCCAAGCCTAACCTTTCCTCTTGCCTAACCTTTTCCCTGAGCTTAGCACTTTCCCTAACCTCACCTTTTCCCCCAGCCTAACCTTCTCCCTGGGCTAGTTTTTTTCTTGGCCCAACCTCTTACCCTGGCCTACCATTTACCCATGGCCTATGTTTGTCCCCTATCCTAATGTTTCCCCCCAGCCTAACGATTTCCCAAATGTAATCTCGCCCCGAGTTTAATCTTGCCCTTAGACTTACCTTTTCCCCTAACCTAACCTTTTCCCCTAGCCTAAACCTTTCCTTTAACCTAATGTTTTCCCTTAGTCTAAGGCATCCTTACTCTAATCTTTCCCCTAGGCTAACCTTTTCCCCTGGCCTGACCTTTTTCCCCAGCCTACCCTTTTCCCCGACCAACCCTTTGCCCCTGGCCTCAGCTTTGCCCTAGCCCAACCTTTTCCCTTTACCTAACATTTTCCCCTAGCCATGGGTTCAAATCTCGGCTCTGCCACTTGTCAGCTTGGTGACATTGTCAGGTCACTTAACTTCTCTGTGCCTCAGTTACCTCATCTGTAAAATTGGGATTAAGAGTGTGAGCCCCACGCAGGACAACCTGATTCACTAGTGTCTACCCCAGTGCTCTGCACATAGTAAGCACTTAACAAATACCAACATTATTATTTCCCCTGACATGAATATTTATGTTATCACCTTACCGAACCTTACACCAAGCTTAAACTTTCCCCTATTTTAACCTTTTCCCCTAGCCTAACTTTTCCCCCAGCCCAACCCTTTCCCCTAACTTAACCATTTCTCCTTGCCTAACTTTTCCCCTGGTCTCACTTTTTCCCCTACCTTAACCTTTTCCACTGACCTACTTTTTTCCCCTAGCCTACTGTTTTCTCCTAGCCTAACATTTCTCTTAGTCTACTCTTTCCCCTAGAGTAACCTTTTCCCCTAGCCTTACTATTTTACCAAGCTTAGCCTTTTTCCCTAACCTATCCTTTTCCTCCCGCCTAACTCTTAACCCTAGCTTAAACCTTTCCTCTAACCTAACATTCTCACCACGCCCAACCTTCTCCCTTCTTTAACCATTTCCGCTAGCCCAACCTTTACTCCGGATCTAAACTTCTCCCCCGGCCTAACCTTTAACCCTGGCCAAGCTTTTCCCTGGCCAAACCTTTTCCCATAGCTTAACCTTTTCCCCTAGCCATACCCTTTCCCCTAACATAACCTTTCCTTGGCCTAATGGTTTCCCATTGCCAAACCTTCCGCCTAAACTAATCTTTGCCCTAGCATAACCAGTTCCCCTTGCTTAACCTTTTCCTCTGGCCTAAGCTTTTCTTCAGCCTAACCTTTTCTCCTGGCCTAACCTTTTGCCCTAGCTTTACATTTTGCACCGGCCTAGGCTTATCCCCTGACCTAACATTTTACCCTGGTCTAAGATTTTCCCCTGGTCTGTCCTTTTCATCTCACCTAACCTTTTCTTCCTACCTAACCTTTACCTTGAGCCTCACGTTTTCCCCAAGCCTTACCTATTCCCCTTGCCTGATCTTTTCCCCTGGCCTAACTTTTTCCCCGACCTAAGCTTTTTCCTGGCTTAATCTTTTCCCCTGGTCTAACCATTTCCCCAGCCTAAACCTTTCCCCCTTGCCTAATAATTTCCCTGAGTTTAACTTTTCCCCTAGTTTAACTTTCTCCCTGGCCTAACCTTTTCCCTTAGCCTAACCTCTTCCTGTGGCCTAACCTTTTCCCCTGGCCTACCTTCTCTCTTGGCCTAGGCTTTTCCCCAATCCTAATGTTTTCCCCCAGCCTAACGTTTTCCGTAGTCTATTCTTTCCCCTAGGCTAACCTTTTCCCCTAGCCTTACCATTTTCCCAGTGTTAGCCTTTTCTCCAAGCCTAACCTTTTTCCCCTGCCTAACGCTTTCCCCAAGCCTAAAGATTTTCCCTAACCTAACATTTACAGCAGGACCAACCGTCTCCCTGGCCTAAACAATTTCCCCTGGCCTAGGTTTTTCCCTGTACAAAGCTTTTCCCCTGGCCTAACGTTGGCCCCTTTCCTACCATCTTGCTGTAGCCTAAACCTTTCCCCTGGGCTAACCTTTTCCCCTGGCCATACTTTTTCTCCTACCGTAACCATTTCACTTGGCCTTATGTTTTCCCCTTGCCAAACCTTTTGCCTGGCCTAATCTTTCGCCTAGCCTAACCATTTCCCCTTGCTTAACCTTGTCCCCTCCTCTAATCCTTTCTCCAGACAAAAGCTTTCTCCTTGCCTAACCTTTTCCCTGAGCATAATGTTTGCCCCAAGCCTGACTATTTTGCCTAGCCTTAGCTATTCCCCTGGCCTAACTTTCTCCCTGGCCTAACCTTCTGCCCTAGCCTAACCTTTTCACCTAGCCTAAACTTTTCTCCTAGCCTAAATTTTTTCCCTAGGCTAATGGTTTCGCTTAGCCTAATCTTTCCCATATCCTAAAGTCTTCACCTGGCCTAACCTTGTTCTCTGGCATAAATTTTCCCCTGGCCTAACGTTTCCCAGTAGTCTAATCTTTACCCTAATCCACTCTTTTCCATAGCCTACCCTTTATCCCCAGCCTAACTTTTCTCCTAGTCTAATCTTTCCCCTAGCCTAACCCTTTCCCCTAGCCTTATCTTTCTCCCAGGTTTAGCCTATTCCACTACCCTAACCTTGAAAAGCCTAACTCTTTCCCCTTGTGTAACCTTTACCCCTAGCCTCACCTTTTTCCCAGGCTTAGCATTTTCCCCGAGAATAACGTCTTCCCCCTGCCTAACATTTTCCCCTGGCCTAGCTTTTCCCATAGCCTAACCTTTTCCCCTAGCCACACCTTTTCCCCTACCACAACCTTCTCCCCTGGCCTAATGTTTTCCGCTTGCCAAATCTTTTGCCCAACCTAATCTTTCCCCTAGCCTATTTTCCCCTTACCTATTCTTTTCCCCTAGCCTAACCTTTCCTTTAACCTATTTCCTATAGTTCCACCTTTTCCCTTGGCCTAACCATTTCCCCTAGCTGAATTCTTTTCCCAGTCTTCCCAGTCCCATACAATAACCTGTACCCTGGCTTAAGCTTTTCCCCTGGTCTAACCTTTTCCCATAGCCTAGCCTTTTTCACCTAGCCTTTGTCCACTATCCTTAATGTTTCCCCTATTCCAATCTTTTCCCCCAGCCCAACCTTTCTGCAAACCCAACACTTTCTCCTAAACTAACCTTTTCCCCTAACCTAATCTTTAAACACTGCCTAGCGTTTTCCTGTAGCCTAACCTTTGCCCATGCCTAACCTTTCCCATAGCCTAAACATTTCTTCTAGCTTAATCTTTCCTTTAACCTATCTCCCATAGTCTCACCTTTGCCCTTAGCCTAACCATTTCCCCTAGCTTATTTCTTTTCACAGTCTTAAACTTTTCCCCAAAGCCTGACCCTTCCTAGTAGCCTAAGCTTTTCCCCTGGCCTAACTTTTTCTTCTGGCCTAACGTTCTCCCCTGGCCTAATCATTTCCCCTATCATAACCTTTTCACTGATAACCTTTTCCCATGGTCTTACCTTTTCCCCTGGCTTAACCTTTTCCCATAGCCTAACATTTTTCCCTAAAGTAACCTTTTCCTTAGCCTAACCTTTTCCCAAAAGCCTGACCTTTCCCCCAAGCCTGACCCTTTCCAGTAGCCTAAGCTTTTCCCCTGGCTTTACACTTTCCCCTGGCCTAAAGCTTTCCACTGGCCTAACCGTTTCCCCCAGCCTAACATTGGCCCCTACCATAACCTTTTCCCCTAGCAGAACCTGTTCCCAGGCTTAAACATTTCCCCTGGGCTAACCTTTCCCCTGGCCTAAGCTTTTCCTTCTCTTAACCTTTTCCCCTGGCCTAAGCTTTTTCCTGGTTTAAATATTTCCTTGCTGTAATGTTTTCCCCTTGCCTAACCTTTCCCCTAACCCAACTATTTCCCATAGCCTAACCTTTTCCCCTAGCCTAATCATTTCCCCCATCATACTTTTTGCACTGATAACCTTTTCCCATGGTCTGATCTTTTCCCCTGGCTTACCCCTTTCCCATGGCCTAACCATAGCCCTTAGCCTAACCTTTTCCCCTAGCTTAACCTTGTTCCCCAGAGTTACCTTTTCCTTACCTTAACCTTTTCCCCTACCCTGACCCTTTACACTAGCCTACGCTTTTGCCCTGGATTAACGTTTTCCCCTGACCCAACGTTTTCCTCTGTCTAACCTTTCCCCATGTCAAAACCTTTCCCACGGCCTAACCTTTTCTCCTAGCCTCAGCTAATTCCCCTAACCTAACCTTTACTTCAAGCATAACCTTTCCTAGAGTCTAACCTTTTCTTCTACCCTAACCTTTTCCCCTGGCCAAACCTTTTCCCCGACAGTTTCTTTTACCCCATGTTAAATTTTTCCCATGCTTAACCTTTTCCCCAGCCTATCATTTTCCCCTAGCCTAGCCTGTTTTCTTAGCCTAACATTTTCCCTTAGCCTTAACTTTCCCTCCATCCCAACCTTTCCCGCTAGCACAACCTTTACAGTAGTCTAATTCTTTTTTTCTAACCTAAGCTTTTCTCCAGACCTAATCTTTAAATGTTGCCTACCTTTTTTCCTTAGTCTAACTTTTGCCCATGCCTAACCTTTCCCCTATTCTAACCATTGCCCATAGCCTAACCTTTCACCCTAGCCTAGCCATTTCCTTTAGCTTAACCTTTATCCTGCTCTTAACCTTTTTCCCAAAGCCTGACCTTTTCCCCTAGTTTTATCTTTTCTCGAAATTAACCATTTCCCATTGCCTAACCTTCTCCCCAGCCTAATCATTTCCCTAGCATAACCCTTGCACTGATAACCTTTTCCCGTGGCCTGACCTTTTTCCTGACCTAGGCCTTTTCCTCTCCTAAAATTTCCCCAACGATTTTCCACTAGCATAACCTATTCCCTGACTTAAACTCATCACCTGGCATAACCTTGTCCCCTGGACTGACCTTTTCCTCTGGCCTCAGCTTTTCTCTCGCTCAAACTTTTCCAGTGCCAGTTTCTTCCCCTGACCTAAGATCGCCCATCATGTAATCTTTTCCTCTGGCCTAACCTTTTCCTCTGGCCTAACCTTTTCCACTAGCCTAACCTTTCCCCTAGACTAACTTTTCCCTTAGCCTTACATTTTCTCCTTGCCTAACCTTTTCTCCTTGTCCAACCTTTTTTCCTGAGCCTAACCTTTTCCCTGACCCTAACGTTTTTCCCTAGCCATTTCTGGGCCTTACCTAGCCTTTCCATTTCCCTTGGCCTCACTCTCTCAAAGGAAAGGCTAAGGCGGACCATAATGGAAACAGAAGGGTTCAGGGCCAAGGCTGGAAGGCAAAGGCTCAGGGGCCAAAACTGGAATTAGAAGTGTTCAGGGTCAGGCCTGGAAAGCAAAGGGTGGGGCCCAAAACTGGAAAGAGAAGGGTTCTGGGCCTAGCCTGGAAGGCATAGCGATGAGGGGATGGGGGCTAGGCCTGTAAGGCAAGCCCTGGGGGGACAAAACTGAAACGAGAAAGGTTTGGGGTGCAGGCCAGGAAGGCAAAGGCTGGGGGGTGGTGGCAAAACTGGAAAGAGAAGGGTTCAGGGCCAGGCCTCGAAGGCAATCCGGGCGGAGGGGAGAGTTTAAAAGTGAAATTAGAAGGGTTCGGGCTCAGGGCTGGAAGGCAAGGGCTGGTGGCGGGGGGTGGCTAACTGCAACGAGAAGGGTTTGGAAGCCTGCCTGGAAAGCATAGGCTGGGGAGGGGGGCAATAGTAGAAAGAGAGGAGTTCATGGTTAAGTCTTGAAGACAAAGGCTGGGGAGCCAAAACAGGAAAGCTAAGCGTTCCGGGGTAGGCCGGGAAAGCAAATGCTAGGGATCCAAAACTGGATCGAGAAGGGATCGGAGCCAGGCCTGGAAGGCAAAGGCCAGAGTGACAAAACCGGGGTGAGAGGGGTCTGGCTACAGGTCTAGTAGGCAAAACCTGGTGGGGCATAACTGAAACGAGAATGGTTGAGGAACAAGCCTGGAAGGCATAGGCTGGGGGAACAAACCTCAATGAGATTGGTTAAGGACAAGCTTGTAAAGCAAAGGCTATGGGCAAAAACTGGAAAGAGAAGTGTTCAGGGCCAGGACTGGAAGGTAAAACCTCTGGGACCTAAACTGGAAATAGAAGAATTTGGAGCCAGGCCTGGAAGGGTAAGGCTGGGGGGCCAAAACTGGAACAAGAACGGTTCAGTGCCAGGCCTAGAAGGAAAGGTTGGGGGTCCCAGGTCTGGAAGACAAAGGCTGGTTGACCAAAAGTGGAATGAGAAGGATTCGAGGCCAGACCTGTCAGGCAAAGGCTGAGGGACCAGGTCTGGAAATTAAAGGCTGGGGTGCCAAAACTGGATAGAGAAGGGTTCGGAGTCAGGTCTGGAAAGCAAATGCTGAGGGGGTCCAAAATTGGATAGTGAAGGAATTGGAGCCAAGCATGTAAGACACAGGCTGGGGGACAAAACTGGAATGATAGGGGTCTGAGGACCGGCCTAGTAGGCAAAGCTTGGTGGGGGCAGGGCGGCAAAACTGAAACGAGAATGGTTCGGGGCCACTCTTGGAAGGCAAAGGCTGGGGGGCTAAAACTGGAAAGGGAAGTGTTCAGGGCCAGGTCTGGAAACGCTAAGGCTGGCCGGGGTGGTGGCGGGGGCAAAACTGGAAGGGGAACAGGTTGCAGCCAGACCTGGAAGGGAAAGGTCGGGGGGTGAGGAGAAACTGGAAAAAGAAGGGTTCAGGGCCAGGCCTGGAAGGCAAAGGCTGGGGGCCAAAATTAGAATGAGAAGGGTTTGGGACCAAGACTGGAAGGCAAAGGCTGGGGGCTAAAACTAGAAGGATAAAGGTACGGGCCTAGCTCTGCAAGGTATAGGCTGGGGGAGCATAATGGGAACGAGAAGAGTTCAGAGTCATGCCTGGAAGGCAAAGGGAGAGGGGCCAATCCTGGAACATGAAATGTTCAGGGCAAGGCCTGTCAGGCAAAGACAGGGAGAATCAGGTCAGGAAGGAAAAGGCTGGGGGAGGGAGCAATCCTGGAACACAGTGTTCATAGCAAGGCCTGGAAGGCAAGGTTTGGGGGTTCAGGTCTAGAAGGTAAAGACTTGGGGGCCAAGACTGGAACGAGAAAGGTTCAAGGCCAGGCCTACAAGGCAAATGCTAGGGGACCAAAACTAGATAGAGAAGGGTTTGGGGCCAGCTCTGCAAGGCAAAGCCTGGGGAGCCAAATCTGGAAAGAGTAAGGGGCAGGGCCATGTTTGAAGACAAAGGCTGGGGGGCCCAACTCCTTCCCCTAACATAACCATTTCGCATCACCTAACCTTTTCCTCTTACCTAAAGTTTTTCCAGTAATCTCACCTTTTCCTCTGGCCTAATGCTTTCTCTTAGCAGAACCTTTCCCTTAGACTAACCTTTTCCCCTGGCCTAACCTTTTCACAAAGCCTTACCTTATTCCTTGACCCTAGCTTTTTCCCTCGTCTGAGGTTTTCACCTAGCCAAACCTTTCCCCTAAGATAACCTTTTCTTAGGATTAAACCTTTCCCCTAGCTTAACCTTTTTCCTTGGCCTAAACCTTTCTCCTGTCATAAGCTTTTCCCTGGCTTAAACCTTTCCCCTGCGCTATTTCCCCAGGCCTAACCTTTCCTCTTGCCTAACCTTTTCCCTGACGTTTACGTTTTCCCCTGGCCCTTCCGTTTCGCCTAGCCTTACCTCTTCCCCCAGCCTAACTTTCTCCCTGGGCTAATTTTTTCTCTTGGCGTAACCTCTTCCCCTGGCCTACCATTTTTCCATGGCCTATGCTTTTCCCCTATCCTAATGTTTCCCCCCAGCCTGACGTTTTCCCAAATCTAATCTTGCCCCGAATCTAATCTTGCGCCTAGACTTACCTTTTCCCCTAACCTGACCTTTTCCCCTAGCCTAAACCTTTCCCTTAGCCTACGGTATCCCTTAGTCCAATCTTTCCCCTAGGCTAACCTTTCCCCCTGGCCTAATCTTTTCCTCTGGCCTAACCTTTTCAGCTGGCCTAACCATTTTCCCCAGCCTACCCTTGTCCCCAACCTACCCTTTGCCCCTGGCCTTAGCTTTCACCTAGCCTAACCTTTTCCCTTAACCTAACATTTTCCCCTAGCCATACCTTTTCCCCTACTATAAACCTTTCCCCTGGCCTAATGTTTTCCCCTTGCAGAACCTTAAACCAAGCTTAAACCTTCCCCTACTTTAACCTTTTCCCCTAGCCTACCCTTGTCCCCTGGGCTAACCCTTTCCCCTAGCTTACCCATTTGCCCTTGCCTAACTTTTCCCCCTGGTCTAACTTTTTCCCCTACCTTAACCTTTTCCCCTGACCTTCTCTTTTCCCCTAGGCTAATGATTTCTCCTAGCCTAACTTTTCCCTTAGTCTACTCTTTCCCCTAGAGTAACCATTTCCCCTAGCCTTACTATTTTACCAGGCTTAGTACTCCCGCCTAACTCTTTCCCCTAGCCTAAACCTTTCCTCTAACTTAACTTTTACACCAAGCCCAACCTTCTCCCTTATTTAAACTTTTCCGCTAGCCTAACCTTTTCTCCGGATCTAAACTTCTCCCCCGGCCTAACATTTTACCTTGGCCAAGCTTTTCCCTGGACAAACCTTTTCCCATAGCCATACCTTTTCCCATAGCCATACCTTTTCCCCTAACATAACGTTTTCCTGGGCCTAATGTTTTCCCATTGCCAAACCTTCCACCTAACTTAATCTTTGCCCTAGCATAACCATTTCCCCTTGCCTAACCTTTTCCTCTGGCCTAAGCTTTTCCCCTAGCTTAACCATTTCCCCTGACCTAACCTTTTACCCTGGTCTAGGATTTTCCCCTGGCCTGACCTTTTCACCTCACCTAACCTTTTCTTCCTACCTAACCTTTTCCTTTAGCCTCATGCTGTCCCCAAGCCTTACCTTTTCCCCTTGCCTGACTTTTTCCACTGGCCTAACTTTTTCGCCGACCTAAGCTTTTTCCTGGCTTAATCTTTTCCCCATAGGCTAACCATTTCCCCTAGCCTAACCTTTCCCCCTTGCCTAATCTTTTCCCTGAGCTTAACTTTTCCCCTAGTCTTTCTCCCTGGCCTAACCTTTTCCCTTAGCCTAACCTCTTCCTGTGGCCTAACCTTTTCCCCTGGCCTACCTTCTCTTAGTTTATGCCTACCTGGCCTAAACCTTTCCCCAATCCCAATGTTTCCCCCAGCCTAACGTTTTCCCTAGTCCATTCTTTCCCCTAGGCTAACCTTTTCCCCTTGCCTTACCATTTTCCCAGGCTTAGCTTTTTCTCGTAGCCTAATCTTTTTCCCTGGCCAAACTCTTTCCACGAGCCTAAAGATCTTCCCTAACCTAACATTTACACCAAGCCCAAGCGTCTCCCTGGCCTAAACCATTTCCCCTGGCCTAAGTGTTTCCCTTTACTAAGCTTTTCTCCTGGCCTAGCTTTGTCCCCTTTCCTAACCTCAACCTGTACCCTAAACCTTTCCCCTGGACTAAACTTTTCACCTGGCCATACTTTTTCACCTACCGTAACCGTTTCACCTGGGCTTATGTTTTTCTCTTGCCAAACCATTTGCCTAGCCTAATCTTTCGCCTAGCCAAACCATTTCCCCTTGCTTAACCTTGTCCCCTGGTCTAATCGTTTCCCCTAGGCAAAACTTTTCTACTTGCCTAAACCTTTCCCTGAGAATAACGTTTTCCCCAAGCCTGACCTTTTTGCTTAGGCTTAGCTATTCCCCTGGCCTAACTTTCTCCCTGGCCTAACCTTTTCCCCTAGCCTAACCTTTTCAGCTAGCCTAAACGTTTCTCCGAGCCTAAATTTTTTCCCGAAGCTAATGGTTTCCCTTAGCCTCATCTTTCCCATAGCTTAACGTCTTCCCCTGGCCTAACCTTGTACCCTGGCCTAAACCTTTCCCCGGGCCTAAGCTTTTCCCCTGGCCATACGTTTTCGCCTACCGTAACCGTTTCACCTGGACTTATGTTTTCCCCTTGCCAAACCATTTGCCTAGCCTAATCTTTCGCCTAGCCAAACCATTTCCCCTTGCTTAACCTTGTCCCCTGGTCTAATCGTTTCCCCCAGACAAAAACTTTCTACTTGCCTAAACCTTTCCCTGAGCATAACGTTTTCCCCAAGCCTAACCTTTTTGTCTAAGCTCAGCTATTCCCCTGGCCTAACTTTCTCCCTGACCAACCCTTTTCCCCTGGCCTAAACTTTTCCCCCAGCCTAAACGTTTCTCCGAGCCTAAATTTTTTCCCAAAGCTAATGCTTTCCCTTATCCTCATTTTTCCCATAGCTTAACGTCTTCCCCTGGCCTAACCTTGTACGCTGGCCTAAACCTTTCACCGGACCTAACGTTTCCCCATAGTCTAATCTTTTCCCTAGTCCACCCTTTCTCCTAGCCTACCCTTTTCCTCTAGCCTAAATTTTCTCCTACTCTAATCTTTCCCCTAGCCTAACCCTTTCCCCTAGCCTTATCTTTCTCCCAGGTTTAGCCTATTCCACTACCCTAACCTTGAAAAGCCTAACCCTTTCCCCTTGCGTAACCTTTACCCCTAGCCTCACCTTTTTCCCAGGCTTAGCATTTTCCCCTAGCATAACGTCTTCCCCCGCCTAACTTTTTCCCCTGGCCTAACGGTTCCCTGGCCTAAGGTTTTCCCCTGGCCTAGCTTTTCCCATAGCCTAACCTTTTCCCCTAGCCACACCTTTTCCCCTACCACAAGATTCTCCCCTGGCCTAATGTTTTCCCCTTGCCAAACCTTTTGCCCAAACTAATATTTCTCCTAGCCTATTTTCCCCTTATCTACACTTTTCCCCTGGTCTAACCTTTTCCCCTAGACTAACCTTTTCCCCATGCCTGACCTTTTAACTCAGCCTGGCCATTTACCATAGCCTAAGCTTTTTCTCAGGGCAAAACCTTGTCCTAACCTTTCCCCCTTTTCCCCAAGCCTCAGCTAATTCCCCTAACCTAACCTTTACTCCTACCCTAACCTCTCCTCGAGACTAACCTTTTCTCCTGGTCAAACCTTTTCCCATACAATAACCTTTACCCTGGCTTAAGCCTTTCGCCTTGTCTAACCTTTTCCCATAGCCTAGCCTTTTCCACCTAGCCTTTTTCCACTATACTTAATTTATCCCCTATTCCCATCTTTTCCCCCAGCCCAACCTTTCTGCAAACCGAACACTCTCTCCTAACCTAACCTTTTCCCCTAACCTAATCTTTAAACATTGCCTAGTTTTTTCCTGTAGCCTAACCTTTGCCCATGCGTAACCTTTCCCATAGCCTAAATATTTCTCTTAGCCTAACCTTTCCTTTAACCTATTTCCCATAGTCTCACCTTTTCTCTTAGCCTAACCATTTCCCCTAGCTTAATTCTTTTCCCAGTCTTAAACTTTTCCCCAAAGCCTGACCCTTCCCAGTAGCCTCAGCTTTTCCCCTGGCCTAACCTTTTCTCTTGGCCTAACGTTCTCACCTGGCCTTATCATTTCCCCTATCATAACCTTTTCACTGATAACTTTTCCCATAGCCTAACCTTTTCCCTTATACTAATCTTTTTCCTAGTTTAATCTTTTTCCCTAAGTAACCTTAACCTTAGCCAAACCTTTAGCCTAAAGCCAGACCTTTTCCCCTAACCTGACCCTTTCCAGTATCCTAAGCTTTTCCCCTTACTTAACAGTTTCCCCTGGCCTAAAGCTTTCCACTGGCCTAACCTTTTCCCCCAGCCTAGCATTGGCCCCTACCATAACCTTTTCCCCTAGCAGAACCTTTTCCCAGCCTTAAACCTTACCCCTGGGCTAACCTTTTCCCTTGGCCTAAACCATTCCTTTTCTTAGCCTTATCCCCTGGCCTAAGCTTTTTCCTGGTTTAAACATTTCCCAGCTGTTATCTTTTCCCCTTGCCTAACCTTTCCCCTAACGCAACTATTTCCCACAGCGTAACCTTTTCCCCTAGCCTAATCATTTCCCCCATCATAACTTTTTCACTGATAACCTTTTCCCATGGACTGATCTTTTCCCCTGGCTTAACCTTTTCCCAAGGCCTAACAATATCCCTTAGCCTAACATTTTTCCCCTAGCTTAAGCGTGTTCCCTAGAGAAACCTTTTCCTTACCTTAGCCTTTTCCTCTAGCCTGACCCTTCCAGTAGCATACGCTTTTGTCCTAGATTAACGATTTCCCCTGGCCTAACGGTTTCCTCTGGCTAAACCTGCCCCATGTCAAAACTTTTCCCATGGGCTAACCTTTTCTCCTAGCCTCAGCTAATTCCCCTAACCTAACCCTTACTCCAAGCATACCCTTTCCTAGAGTCTAACCTTTTCCCCTAGCCTAACCTTTTCCCCTGGCCAAACCATTTCCCAGACAGTTACTTTCACCCCGGGTTAAACGTTTCCCCATGCCTAACCTTTTCCCCTAGCCTAACCTTTTCCCCCAGCCTACCCTGTTCTCCTAGCCTAACCTTTTCCCTTAGCCTTAACTTTTTCCCCATTCTAACCTTTCCCGCTAGCACAACCTTTCCACTAGTCTAATCCTTTTTTCTAACCTAAGCTTTACCCCAGACCTAATCTTTAAACGTTGCCTAGGTTTTTTCTTTAGTCTAACTTTTGCCCATGCCTAATCCTTCCCCTATCCTAACCATTGCCCATAGCCTAACCTTTCACCCTAGCCTAGCCATTTCTCATAACTTAACCTTTTTCCTGGTCTTAACCCTTTCCCCAAAGCCTGACTTTTTCCCCTAGTCTCATCTTTCCTCGAACGTAAACATTTCCCATTTCCTAACCTTTTCCCCAGCCCAATCATTTCCCCTAGCATAACCCTTGCATCGATAACCTTTTCCCGTGGCCTGACCTTTTTGCCTGGCCTAAGCTGTTCTCTCTCAACATTTTCCCCTGGCCAAACGTATTGCCCTGGCCTACGTTTGCCACTAGCCTAACCTTTTCCCTGACTTAAACTCATCCCCTGGCCTAACCTTGTACCCTGGACTAACCTTTTCCCCTGGCCAGAGCTTTTCTCTGGCTCAAACCTTTCCCTTCCCAATTTCTTCCCCTGGCCTAAGATTTCCCATCATGGAATCTCTTCCTCTGGCCTAATCTTTTCCCCTAGCCTAACCATGCCCCTAGACTAACTTTTCCCTTAGCCTATTATTTTCTCCTTGCCTAACCTTTTTCCCTTGTCCAACCTTTTCCCTGAGCCTAACATTTTCCCTCACCCTAACGTTTTCCCCTAGCCTTTCCCTTTCCCTTGGCCTAACTCTCTCAAAGAAAAGGCTAAGGGTACCAAAACTGGAAAGAGAAGCGTTCTGGGCCTAGCCCGGAAGGCAAAGCGATGGGGGAGGGGCGGGGTTAGGCCTGTAAGGCAAGCCCTGGGGGGGACAAAACTGAAACGAGAAGGGTTTGGGGTCCAGGCCTGGAAGGCAAAGGCTGGGGGAGAGGTGGCAAAACTGGAAAGAGAAGGGTTCAGGGCCAGGCCGGGAAGGCAAAGGCGGGGTGGGGGGCGGCATAACTGGAACGAGAAGGGTTTGGAACCCTGCTTGGAAAGCATTGGCTGTGGAGGGGGGTAAAACTAGAAAGAGAGGATTCCACTGTCAGGCCTTGAATGCATAGGCTGGGGAGCCAAAACAGGAAAGCTAAGTGTTCCGGGGTAGGCCTGGCAAGCAAATGGTGAGGGTCCAAAACTGGATAGAGAAGGGAT
The DNA here is from genome assembly GCF_004115215.2 of Ornithorhynchus anatinus. Lineage (NCBI taxonomy): Eukaryota > Metazoa > Chordata > Mammalia > Monotremata > Ornithorhynchidae > Ornithorhynchus > Ornithorhynchus anatinus. The sequence goes on from NW_024396843.1 coordinate 14,549, forward strand.
CGGAGCCAGGCCAGCAAGGCAAAGGCCGGGGTGACAAAACCGGAGTGAGAGGAGTCACGGTGCAGGTCTAGTAGGCAAAACCAGGTGGGGCAAAACTGAAACGAGAAAGGTTGAGGACCAAGCCTGGAAGGCATAGGCTGGGGGACCAAACCTGAATAAGACGGGTTTAGAACAACCTTGGTGGGGCAAACCTGAAACGAGAAAGGTTGAGGACCAAGCCTGGAAGGCATAGGCTGGGGGACCAAACCTGAATAAGACGGGTTTAGAACAACCTTGTAATGCAAAGGTTAGGTGCAAAAACTGGAAACTGAAGTGTTCAGGGCCAGGACTGGAAGGTAAAACCTCTGGGACCAAAACTAGAAATAGAAGAGTTTGGAGCCAGGCCTTCAAGGATAAGGCTGGGGGGCCAAAACTGGAAGAAGAATGGTTCAGTGGCAGGCCGAGAATGAAAGGTTGGGGGGCCCAGGTCTCGAAGACAAAGGCTGGTTGGCCAGAAGTGGAATGAGAAGGATTCGAGGTCAGACCTGTCCGGCAAAGGCTGGGGTACCAGGTCTGGAAAGCAAAGGCTGGGGTGCCAAAACTGGAAAGAGAAGGGATCGGAGCCACGCCTGGAAGGCACAGGCTGGGGGACAAAACTGGAATGACAGGGGTCTGAGGACAGGCTTAGGAGGCAAAGCTTGGGGGAGGCGATTAAACTGAAACGAGAATGGTTCGGGGCCACTCTTGGAAGGCAAAGGCTGCGCTGCTAAAACTGGAAAGAGAAGTGTTGGGGGCCAGGTCTGGAAAGGCTAAGGCTGGCGTTGGCGGCCCGAAACAGGAAGGTAAACATATTGGGGCCAGACCTGGAAGGGTACATTCGGGGGGTGAGGAGAAACTGGAAAGAGAAGGGTTCAGGGTCAGGCCTGCAAGGCCAAGGCTGGAGGCCTAAACTAGAATGAGAAGGTTTCAGGACCAAGACTGGAAAGGAAGGGCTGGGGGCCAAAATTGGAAGGAGAAGGGTACGGGGCTAGGTCTGGCAGGCATAGGCTGGGGGCCATAATGGGAACGATAAGGGTTCAGAGTCATGCCTGGAAGCCAAAGGGAGTGGGGCCAATCATGGAACACGAAGTGTTCAGGGCAAGGCCTGTCAGGCAAAGGCAGGGTGAATCAGGTCTGGAAGGAAAAGGCTGGCGGAGGCAGCAATCCTGGAACACAGTGTTCAGAGCAAGGTCTGGAAGGCAAGGTTTGGGGGGTAAGGCCTAGAAGACAACGGCTAGGGGGCCAAAAGTGGAACGTGAAAGGTTCAAGACCAGGCATATAAGGCAAATGCTGGGGGACCAAAACTGGATAGAGCAGGGTTTGGGGCCAGGGGTGGAAGGCAAAGGCTGGGGTCCCAAATCTGGAAAGAGTAAGGTTCAGGGCCATGTTTAAAGACAAAGGCTGGGGGGCCCAACACTTTCCCCTAACATAACCATTTCCCATCACCTAACCTCTTCCTCTTACCTAAAATTTTTCCAGTAACCTTACCTTTGCCCGTAGCCTAATGATTTCCCTTAGTCTAACCTTTCCCCTATCCTAATCTTTTCCCCTGGCCTATCTTTTTCACATAAACGTGCCTTTTTTCTAAGCCCTAACTTTTTCCCTGGTCTGGAGTTTTCACCCAGCCAAACCTTTCCCGTCACATAACCTCTTCTTAGGAGTAAACCTTTCCCCTGGCTTAACCTTTTTCCCTGCCCCAACCTTTCTCCTTTTCTAAGATTTTCCCTTGATTAAACCTTTCCTGTGGGCTAATTTTTCCCCAAAGCCTAACCTTTCCTCTTGCCTAACCTTTTCCCCTAGCCATACCTTTTCACCCAGCATAACCTTTTCCTTGGCCTAATGTTTCCCCATTGCCAAACCTTTGGCCTAATCTTAATCTTTACCCAGGCATAACCATTTCCCCTTCCCTAAGCTTTTCCTCTGGCCTAAGCTTTTCCCCTAGCTTAACCGTTTCCCCTAACCTAACCTTTTATCCTGGTCTAAGATTTTCCCCTGGCCTGACCTTTTAACCGCAGCTAACCTTTTCTTCCTTCCTAACCTTTTCCTTGAGACTCACATTTTCCACACGCCTTACCTTTTCCCCATTGCCTGACCTTTTCCCCTGGCCTAACTTTTTCCCCGACCTAAGCTATTTCCTGCCTTAAGCTTTTCCCCTGGTCTAGCCATTTCCCTTGGCCTAACCTTTCCCCCTTGCCTAATCTTTTCCCTGAGCTTAACATTTCCCCTAGTCTAACTTTCTCCTTGGCTTAACCTTTTCCCTTAGCCTAACCTTTTCCTGTGGCCTAACCTTTTCCCCTGGCCTACCTTCTCTCTTGGCTTAAGCTTTTCCCCCATCCTAATGTTTTCCCCCAGCCTAACGTTTTCCCAAGTCTATTCTTTCCCCTAGGCTAATCTTTACCCCTAGCCTTACCATTTTCCCAGGCTTAATTCTTTTCCCAGTCATAAACCTTTCCCCAAAGCCTGACCCTTCCCAGTAGCCTAAGCTTTTCCCCTGGCCTAACCTTTTCTCCTAGCCTCAGCTAATTCCACTAACCTAACCTTTACTCCAAGCATAACCTTTCCTAGAGTCTAACCTTTTCCCCTAGTCTAACCTTTTCCCCTGGCCAAACCTTTTCCCAGACAGTTACCTTTACCCCGGGTTTAACTTTTCCCCATGCCTAACCTTTTCCCCTAGCCTAACCCTTTCCCCTAGCCTAGCCTGTTCTTCTAGCCTAACTTTTTCCCTTAGCCTTAACTTATCCCCCATTCTTACCTTTCCCACTAGCACCACCTTTCCATTAGTCTAATGCTTTTTTCTAACCTAAGCTTTTGCCCAGACCTAATCTTTAAACGTTGCCTAGCTTTTTTCCTTAGTCTGACTTCTGCCCATGCCTAACCTTTCCCTTATCATAACCATTGCCCGTAGCCTAACCTTTCAACCTAGCCTAGCCATTGCCTTTACCTTAACCTTTTTCCTGGTCTTAACCTTTTCCCCAAAGCCTGACATTTTCCCCTAGTCTTATCTTTCCTCGAAATTAACAATTTCCCACTGCCTAACCTTGTTCCCAGCCTAATCATTTCCCCTAGCATAACCCTTGCACAGGATAACCTTTTCCCTTGGCTTGACCCTTTTGCCTGGCCTAAGCTTTTCCCTCTCCTAACATTTTCCCCAGGCCCAATCTATTCCCCTGGCCTATGTTTTTCCACTACCATAACCTTTTCCCTGATTTAAACTCATCACCTGGCCTAACCTTGTCCCCTGGATTAACCTTTTCCCCTGGCCTAAGCTTTTCCTTGGCTCAAACCTTTCCCTTGCCATTTCTTTCCCCTGGCCTAAGATTGCCCATCATGTAATCTTTTCCTCTGGCCTAACCTTTTCCCCTAGCCTAATCTTTCCCCTAGACTAACTTTTCTCTTAGCCTAACATTTTGTCCTTGCCTAACCTTTTCCCCTTGTCCAACCTTTTCCCTGAGCCTAACAATTTCCCTGACCCTAATGTTTTTCCCTAGCCTTTCCATTTCCCTTGGCCTAACTCTCTCAAAGGAAAGGCTAAGGGGGACCCAAATGTAAACAGAAGGGTTCAGGGCCAAGCCTGGAAGGCAAAGGCTCAGGCGCCAAAACTGGAATTAGAAGTGTTCAGGGCCAGGCCTGGAAATCAAAGGGTGGGGACCGAAACTGGAAAGAGAAGGGTTCCAGGCCTAGCCTGGAAGGCAAAGCGATGGGGGGCGGTGGGGCCTAGGCCTGTAAGGCAAGCCCTGGGGGGACAAAACTGAAACGATAAGGGTTTGGGGTCCAGTCCTGGAAGGCAAAAGCTGTGGGGGTGGCAAAACTGGAAAGAGAAGGGTTCAGGGCCAGGCCGGGAAGGCAATCCGGGCGTGGGGAGGTGGCGTTAAAAGCGAAACGAGAAGGGTTCGGGTCCAGACCAGGAAGGTCAAGGGTGGGGAGCCATAACAGGAACCAGTCGGGTTTGGAACCCTGCCTGGAAACCATAGGATGGGGCGGGGGACAAAACTAGAAAGAAAGGTGTTTATGGTCAGGCCATGAAGGCAAAGGCTGTGGAGCCAAAACAGGAAAGCTAAGGGTGGCGGGGTAGGCCTGGAAAGCAAATGCTGGGGGTCCAAAACTGGATAGAGAAGGGATCGGAGCCAGGCCTGGAAGGCAAAGGCCGGGGTGACAAAACAGAAGTGGGGGGGTCTGGGTACAGGTCTAGTAGGCAAAACCTGGTGGGGCAAAACTGAAACGAGAAAGGTTGAGGACCAAGCCTGGAAAGCATAGGCTGGGGGACCAAACTTGAATGAGATGGGATTAGGACAAGCTTGTAAAGCAAAGGCTAGGGGCAAAAACTGGAAAGAGAAGTGTTCAGGGCCCGGACTGGAAGGTAAAACCTCTGGGACCAAAACTGGAAATAGAAGAGTTTGGAGACAGGCCTGGAAGGGCAAAGCTGGGGCGTCAAAACTGGAACAAGGACAGTTCAGTGCCAGGCCTAGAAGGAAAGGTTGGGGGCCCAGGTCTAGAAGACAAAGGCTGGTTGACCAAAAGTGGAATGAGAAGCATTCGAGGTCAGACCTGTCCGGCAAAGGCTGGGGGACCAGGTCTGGAAAGCAAAGGCTGGGGCGCCAAACCTAGAAAGAGAAGGGTTCGGGGTCAGGTCTGGAAAGCAAATGCTGGGGGGGTCCAAAGCTGGATAGAGAAGGGATCGGAGCCAAGCCTGGAAGGCACAGGCTGTGTGGACAAAACTGGAACGATAGGGGTCTGAGGACAGGCCTAGTAGGTAAAGATTTAGTTAGGGTCAAAACTGAAACGAGAAGAGTTCGGGGCCACTCTTGGAAGGCAAAGACTGGGGGGTGTTGGGGGTCAGGTCTGGAAAGGCTAAGGCTGTCGGTGGGGGCGGAGCGGGGTAGGGCGGGCCGAAACTGGAAGGGAAACATGTTGGGGCCAGACCTGGAAGGGAAAGGTCGGGGGTGAGGAGAAACTGGAAAGAGAAGGGTTCAGGGACAGGGCTCGAAGGCAAAGGCTGGAGGCCAAAACTAGAATGAGAAGGTTTCGGGACCAAGACTGGAAGGTGAAGCCTGGGGTCCAAAACTAGAAGGAGAAGAGTACTGGGCTATGTCTGGAAGGCATAGGCTGGGGGACCATAATGGGAACGAGAAGGGTTCAGAATCATTCCTGGAAGGCAAAGGGAGTGGGGCCAATCCTGGAACACGAAGTGTTCAGAGCAAGGCCTGTCAGGCAAAGCCAGGGAGTATCAGGTCTGGAAGGAAAAGGCTGGGGGAGGGAGCAATCCTGGAACACAGTGTTTAGAGCAAGGTGTGGAAGGCAAGGTTTGGGGGGTCAGGCCTTGAAGACAGAGACTAGGGGGACAAAACTGCAACGAGAAAGGTTCAAGGGCAGGCCTATAAGGCAAATGCTGGGGGACGAAAACTATAGAGAGAAGGGATTTGGGCCAGGTCTGGAAGGCAAAGGCTGAGGGACCAAATCTGGAAAGAGTAAGGTTCAGGGCCATGTTTGAAGACAAAGGCTGGGGAGCCCAACACTTTCCCCTAATATAACCATTTCCCATTACCTAACCTCTTCCACTAACCTAAAATTTTTCCAGTAACCTCACCTTTGCCCTTAGCCTACTGTTTTCCCTTAGCCTAACTTTTCCCCTAGCCTAACCTTTTCCCCTGACCTAACATTTTCACATAGCCTTACCTTTTTCCTTGTCCCTAACTTTTTCTCTGGTCTGAGGTTTTCACCTAGCCAAACCTTTCCTCTTACATAACCTTTTCTTAGGATTAAACCTTTCCCCTGGCTTAACCTTCTTCCCTGGCCTAAACCTTTCTCCTGTCCTAAGCTTTTCCCTGGCTGAAAACCTTTCCCCTGGGCTTTTTCCCCAAGCCTAACCTTTCCTCTTGCCTAACCCTTTCCCTGAGCTTAATGTGTTCCCCTGGCCTTTCCTTTGCCCCTAGCCTTACCTTTTCCCCCAGCCTGACGTTCACCCTGGGCTAATTTTTTCTCCGGGCCAAACCTCTTCCCCTGGCCTACCATTTTTCCATGGCCTATGCTTTTCCCCTATCCTAATGTTTTCCCCCAGCGTAACGTTTTCCAAATTTAATCTTGCCCCGAGTCTAATCATGCCCCTAGACTTACCTTTTCCCCTAACCTAACTTTTTCCCCTAGCCTAAACCTTTCACTTAGCCTAATGCTTTCCCTTAGTCTAATCTTTCCCGTAGGCTAACCTTTTCCCCTGGTCTAACCTTTTCCTCTGGCCTAAGCTTTTCACCTGCCCTAACCTTTTTCCCCAGCCTACCCTTTTCCCCGACCTACCCTTTGCCCCTGGCCTAAGCTTTCCCCTAGCCTAACCTTTTCCCTTAACCTAACATTTTCCCCTAGCCATACCTTTTCCCCTACCATAAACCTTTCCCCTGGCCTAATGTTTTCCCATTGCCGAACCTTACATCAAGCTTAAACTTTCCCCAAGCTTAACCCCTTGCCCTAACCTAACCTTGTCCCCTGGGCTAACCCTTTCCCCTAGCTTAACCAATTTCCCTTGCCAAACTTTTTCCCCTGGTCAAACATTTTCCCCTACCTTTATCTTTTCCCCTGACCTACTCTTTTCCTGTAGCCTAATGTTTTCTCCTAGCCGAACATTTCCCTTAGTCTACTCTTTCCCCTAGAGAAACCTTTTCCCATAGCCTTTCTATTTTACCAGCCTTAGCCTTTTCTCCTAACCTATCCTTTTCTTCCCGTCTAACTCTTTCCCCTATCCTAAACGTTTCCTCTAACCTAACATTTACACCAAGACCAACCTTCTCCCTTGTTTAACCTTTGCCGCTAGCCTAACCCTTTCTCTGGACCTAAACTTCTCCCCTGGCCAAACGTTTTACCCTGACCAAGCTTTTCCCTGGCCAAACCTTTTCCCATAGCTTACCCTTTTCCGCTAGCCACATCTTTTCCCCTAACATAACCTTTTCCTTGGCCTAATGTTTTCCCATTGCCAAACCTTCCACCTAACCTATTCTTTGCCCTAGCATAACCATTTCCCCTTGCCTAACCTTTTTTCCCCGGCCTAAGCTTTTCCCCTAGCTTAACCTATTCCCCTGACCTAACCTTTTACCCTGGTCTAAGATTTTCCCCTGGCCTGACGTTTTCACCTCACTTAACCTTTTCTTCCTACCCAACCTTTTCCTTGTGCCTCAGGCTTTCCCCAAGCCTTACCTTTTCCCCTTGCCTGACCTTATCCTCTGGCCTAATTTATTCCCCGACCTAAGCTTTTTCCTGGCTTAGTCTCTTCCCCTGGTCTAACCATTTCCCCTAGCCTAACCTTTCCCCCTTGCCTAATCTTTTCCCTGAGCTTAACTTTTCCCCTAGTCTAACTTTCTCCCTGGCCTAACCTTTTCCCTTAGCCTAACCTCTTCCTGCAGCCAAACCTTTTCCCCTGGCCTACCTTCTCTCTTGGGCTAAGCTTTTCCCCAATCCTAATGTTTTCCCCCAGCCTAACGTTTTCCCTAGTCTATCCTTTCCCGTAGGCTAACCTTTTCCCCTAGCCTTACCATTTTCCCAGGCTTAACCTTTCCTTTAACCTGTTTCCCATAGTCTCACCTTTTCCCTTAGCCTAACCATTTCCCCTAGCTTAATTCTTTTCCCAGTCTTAAACTTTTCCCCAAACCCTGACCCTTCCTAGTAGCCTAAGATTTTCCCCTGGCCTAACTTTTTCTCCTGGACTAACGTTCTCCACTGGCCTAATCATTTCACCTATCATAACCTTTTCACTGATAACCTTTTCCCATGGTCTTACCCTTTCCCCTGGCTTAACCTTTTCCCATGCCCTAACCTTTTCCCTTAGCCTAATCCTTTTCCTGGTTTTACCTTCTTCCCTAAAGTTCCCTTTTCCTTAGGCAACCCTTTTCCCAAAAGCCTGACCTTTCCCCCTAGCCTGACCCTTTCCAGTAGCCTAAGCTTTTCCCTTGGCTTAACAGTTTCCCCTGGCCTAAAGCTTTCCACTGGCATAACCGATTACCCCAGCCTAACACTGGCGCCTGCCATAACCTTTACCCCTAGCAGAACCTTTTCCAAGGCTTCAGCTTTTCCCCTGGCCTAACCTTTTCCCCTGGCCTAAGCTTTTCCTTCTCTTAACCTTTGCCCCTGGCCTAAGCTTTTTCCTGGTTTAAACATTTCCCTGCTGCAATGTTTTCCCCATGCCTAACCTTTCCAATAACCCAACTATATCCCACAGCCTAACCTTTTCCCCTGGCCTAATCATTTCCCCCATCATAACTTTTTCACTGATAACCTTTCCCATGGTCTGATCTTTTCCCCTGGCTTACCCTTTTCCCATGGCCTAACCATAGCCCTTAGCCTAACCTTTTCCCCTAGCTTAACCTTGTTCCCCAGAGTAACCTTTCCCTTACCTTTACCTTTTCCCCTAGCCTGACCCTTTCCAGTAGCCTACGCTTTGCCCCTGGATTAACGTTTTCCCCTGTCCTAACGTTTTCCTCTGTCTAACCTTTCCCCATGTCAAAACCTTTCCTTTGGCCTAACCTTTTCTCCTAGCCACAGCTAATTCCCCTAACCTAACCTTTACGGCAAGCATAACCTTTCCTAGAGTCTAAGCTTTTCCCCTAGCCTAACCTTTTCCCCTGGCCAAACCTTTTCCCCGACAGTTACTTTCACCCCGGTTTAAACGTTTCCCCATGCCTAACCTTTTCCCCTAGCCTACCCCTTTCGCCTAGGCTAGCCTGTTCTCCTAGCCTAACTTTTTCCCTTAGACTTAACTTTTCCCCCATTCTAACCTTTCCCGCTAGCACAACCTTTCCACTAGTCTAATGCTTTTGCCTAACCTAAGGTTTTCCCCAGAATTAATCTTTAAACGTTGCCTAGCTTTTTCCCTTAGTCTAACCTTTGCCCATGCCTAACTTTTCCCCTATCCTAACCATTGCCCAATAGCCTAACCTTTCACCCTAGTCTAGCCATTTCTTTAGCTTAACCTTTTTTCTGACGTTAACCTTTTCCCAAAGCCTGACCTTTTCCGCTAGTCTTATCTTTCCTCGAACTTAACCATTTCCCATTGCCTAACCTTTTCCCCAGCCTAATCATTTCCCCTAGCATAACCCTTGCACTGATAACCTTTTCCCTTGGCCTGACCTTCTTGCCTGGCCAAGCCGTTTCCTCTCCTAACATTTCCCCTACGTTTTTCCTCTAGCATAACCTTTTCCCTGACTTAAACTCATCCCCTAGCCTAACCTTGTCCCCTGGACTAACCTTTTCCCCTGGCCTAACCTTTTCCTCCGGCCTAACCTTTTTACCTGGTGTAACCTTTTTCCCCAGCCTACCCTTTTCCACGACCTATCCTTTGCCCCTTGCCTAAGCTTTCCCCTAGCCTAACATTTTCCCCTAGACATACCTTTTGCCCTACCATAAACCTTTCCCCTGGCCTAATGTTTTCCCCTACCGAGCCTTACACCACGCTTAAACTTTCCCCTGGCTTAACCTTTTCCCCGAACCTAACCTTGTCACCTGGCCTAACCCTTTCCCCTAGTTTAACCATTTTCCCTTGCCAAACATTTTCCCCTGGTCTGACTTTTTCCCATACTTTAACCTTTTGCCCGACCTACTCTTTTCCCCTAGCCTAATGGTTTCTCCTAGCCTAACTTTTCCCTTAGTCTACTCTTTGCCCTAGAGTAACCTTTTCACCTAGCCTTACTATTTTACCAGCCTTAGCCTTTTCCCCTAACCTATCCTTTTCCTCCCACCTAACTCTTTCCCCTATCTTAAACGTTTCCCCTAACCTAACATTTACACCAAGACCAACCTTCTCCCTTGATTAACCTTTTCTGCTAAACTAACCTTCTCTCTGGACCTAAACTTCTGCCCCGGCCTAATGTTTTACCCTGGCCAAGCCTTTCCCTGGCCAAACCTTTTCCCATAGCTTAACCTTTTCCCATAGCCAAACCTTTTCCCCTAACATAACCTTTTCCTTGGCCTAAGGTTTTCCCATTGCCAAACCTTCCGCCTAACCTAATCTTTGCCCTAGCATAACCATTTCCCCTTGCCTAACCTTTTCCTCTGGCCTAAGCTTTTCCCCTAGCGTAGCCTTTTCCCCTGACCTAACCTTTTACTCTGGTCTAAGATTTTCCCCTGGCCTGACCTTTTCACCTCACCTAACCTTTTCTTCCTTCCTAACCTTTTCCTTTTGCCTCACGTTTTCCCCAAGACGTTCCATTTCCCCTTGCCTGACCCTTTCCCCTGGCCTAAAGTTTTCCCAGACCTAAGCTTTTTCCTGGCTTAATCCTTTCCCCTGGTTTAACCATTTCCCCTAGCCTAACCTTTCCCCCTTGCCTAATCTTTTCCCTGAGCTTAATTTTTCCCCTAATCTTTCTCCCTGGCCTAACCTTTTCCCTTAGCCTAACCTCTTCCTGCAGCCAAGGGAACTGGAGAGGCTACGGAAAAACGTTAGGGTCAGGGAAAATGTTAGGCTCAGGGAAAATGTTGTACAAGGGGAAAAGGTTAGGCAAAGAGAAAGAAAATGTTAGGCTAAGGGAAATGTTAGTCTAGGGGAACGGTTAGGCTAGGGAAAAAGGTTAGGCCAGAGGAAAAGGTTAGGCCAGAGGAAGAGATTCCATGATGGGAAATCTTAGGCCAGGGGAAAGAAATGGCAAGGGAAAAGATTGAGCCAGGAAAAAGCTGAGGCCAGGGGAGAAGGTTAGTCTACGGGACAAGGTTAAGCCAGGAGAGGAGTTTAAGTCAGGTAAAAGCTTATGCTGGTGGACAAACGTTAGCCAGGGGAATAGGTTAGGCCTGGGGAAAATGTTAGGAGAGGAAAAAGCTTAGGCCAGGCAAAAAGGTCAAGTCAAGGAAAAAGGTTATCAGTGAAAGGGTTATGCTATGGGAAATGATTTGGCTTGGGAAAAGGTTAGGCAATGGAAAATGGTTAAGTTTGAGGAAAGATGAGACTAGGGAAAAAGGTCAGGCTTTGGGGAAAAGGTTAAGACCAGGAAAAAGGTTAAGCTAAAGGAAATGGCTAGGTTAGGGTGAAAGGTTAGGCTATGGGCAATGGTTAGGATAGGGGAAAGGTTAGGCATGGGCAAAGGTTAGACTAAGGAAAAAAGCTAGGCAACGTTTATAGATTAGATCTGGGTTAAGGCTTAGGTTAAAAAAAAAGCATTAGACTAGTGGAAAGATTGTGCTAGTGGGAAAGGTTAGTATGGGGGGAAAGTTACAGCTAAGGGAAAAAGTTAGGCTAGGAGAACAGGCTAGGCTAGGGGAAAAGGTTAGGCTAGGGGAAAAGGTTAGGCGTGGTGAAAAGTTTAACCCCTGGTAAACGTAACTGAAGGGGAAAAGGTTTGGCCAGGGGAAAAGGCTAGGCTAGGGGAAAAGTTTAGACTCTAGGAAAGGTTATGCTTGGAGTAAAGGTTAGGTTAGGGGAATTAGCTGAGGCTAGGAGAAAAGGTTAGGCCAGGGGAAAGGTTTTGACATGGGGAAATGTGAGACGGGGAAAACGTTAGGACAGGGGAAAACGTTAATCCAGGGCAAAAACCTAGGCTATTGGAAAGGGTCAGGCTAGGGGAAAAGGTAAAGGTAAGGGAAAGGTTACTCTGGGAAACAAGGTTAAGCTAGGGGAAAAGGTTAGGCTAAGGGCTATGGTTAGGCCATGGGAAAAGGGTAAGCCAGGGGAAAAGATCAGACCATGGGTAAAGGTTATCAGTGAAAAAGCTATGATGGGGGAAATGATTAAGCCAGGGGAAAGGTTTAGGCTGTGGGAAATAGTTGGGTTAGGCGCAAGGTTAGGCAAGGGGAAAACAGTACGGCAGGGAAATGTTTAAACCAGGAAAATTCTTTTCCCAGTCTTAAAGTTTTCCACAAAGCCTGACCCTTCCCAGTGGCCTAAGCTTTTCCCCTGGCCGAACTTTTTCTCCTGGCCTAACGTTCTCCCCTGGCCTAATCATTTCGCCTATCATAACCTTTTCACTGATAACCTTTTCCCATGGTCTTACCTTTTTCCCTGGCTTAACCTTTTCCCATGGCCTAACCTTTTGCCTTAGCCTAATCCTTTTCCCGGTTTAAATTTTTTCCCTAAAGTAACCTTTTCCTTAGCCAAACCTTTTCCCAAAAGCCTGACCTTTCCCCCAGCCTGACCCTTTCCAGTATCCTAAGCTTTTCCCCTGGCTTAACAGTTTCCCCTGGCTTTCCACTGGCCTAACCGTTTCCCCCCACCTAATAATGGCGCCTACCATAACCTTTTCCCCTAGCAGAACCTGTTCCCAGGCTTAAGCTTTTCCCCTGGCCTAAACTTTTCCCCTGGCCTAAGCTTTTCCTACTCTTAACCTTTTCCCCTGGCCTAAGCTTTTTCCTGGTTTAAACCTTTCCCTGCTGTAATGTTTTCCCCTTGCCTAACCTTTCCCCTAACCCAACTATTTCCCACCGCCTAACCTTTTCCCCCGGCCTAATCATTTCCCCCATCATAACTTTTTTCCTCCAGCCTAACATTGGCCCCTACCATAAACTTTTCCCTTAGCATAACCTTTTCCCCTAGCCTAACCTTTTCCCCTAGCCTAGCCTGTTCTCCTAGCCTAAGTTTGTCCCTTAGTCTTAACTTTTGCCCCATTCTAACCTTCCCCGCTAGCACAACCTTTCCAATAGTCTAATGCTTTTTTCTAACCTAAGCTTTTCTCCAACCCTAATCTTTAAACGTTGCCTAGCTTTTTTCCTTAGTCTAGCTTTTGCCCATGCCTAACCTTTCCCTTATCCTAACCATTGCCCGTAGCCTAACCTTTCACCCTAGCCTAGCCATTTCCTTTAGCTTAACCTTTTTCCTGGTCTTAACCTTTTCCCCAAAGCCTGACCTTTTCCCCTAGTCTTATCTTTCCTCGAACTTAACCATTTCCCATTGCCTAACCTTTTCCCCAGCCTAATCATTTCCCCTAGCATAACCCTTGCACTGATAACCTTTTCCCGTGGCCTGACCTTTTTGCCTGGCCTAAGCTTTTTCCTCTCTTAACATTTTTCCCAGGCCCAACCTATTCCCCTGGCCTCCTAACATTTTCCCCAGCTCCAGCCTATTCCCCTGGCCTACCTTTTCCCACTAGCATAATCTTTTCCCTGACTTAAGCTCATCCTCTGGCCTAACCATGTCCCCTGGACTAACCTTTTCCCCTGGCCTAAGCTTTTCCCTGGCTCAAACCTTTCCCTTGCCAGTTTCTTCCCCTGGCCTAGGATTGCCCATCAAGTAATCTTTTCCTCTGGCGTAACCTTTTCCTCTGGCCTAACCTTTTCCCCTTAGCCTAACCTTTCCCCTAGACTAACCTTTCCTTTCGCCTAACATTTTCTCCTTGCCTAAGCTTTTCCCCTTGTCCAACCTTTTCCTTAAGCCTAACATTTTCCCTGACCCTAACGTTTTTCCCTAGCCTTTCCATTTCCCTTGGCCTAATTCTCTCAAAGGAAAGGCTATGGGGAGAAAAATGGAAACAGAGGGGCTCAGTGCCAAGCCTGGTAGGCAAAGCCTCAGGGGACAAAAGTAAAATAAGAACTGTTCAGGGCCAGGCCTGGAAAGCAAAGGGTGGGGACAAAAACTGGAAAGAGAAGGGTTCTGGGGCTAGCCTGGAAGGCAAGGGGATGCGGGGGTGGGGGGTGGGTGTTAGGCCTGTAAGGCAAGCCCTGAGGGGGAAAACTGAAACGAGAAGGTATGGGGTCCAGGCCTGGAAGCCAAAGGCTGCGGAAATGGCAAAACTGGTTCAGGGCCAGACCCAGAAGGCAAAGGCTTGGGGCGGGGGGGCAGCATAACTAGAACGAGAAAGGTTTGGAACCCTGCCTAGAAAGCATAGGATGGGAAGGGGGGCAAAACTAGAAAGAGAGGAGTTCACGGTCAAGCCTTGAAGGCATAGGCTGGGGAGCCAAAACCTTTTCCCTGGTCTGAGGTTTTCACCTAGCCAAACCTTTCCCCTCATATAACCTTTTCTTAGGATTAAACCTTTCCCCTGGCTTAACCTTTTTCCCTGGCCTAAACCTTTCTCCTGTCCTAAGCTTTTCCCTGGCTTAAACCTTTCACCTGACTTTTTCCCCAAGCCTAACCTATCCTCTTGCCTAACGTTTTCCCTAAGCTTAACTCTTTCCCCTGGCCCTTCCTTTTCCCCTCTCCTTAATTCTTCCCCCAACATAACCTTTCTCCTTGGGCTAATTTTTTCTCTTGGCCTAACCTCTTACCCTGCCCTACCATTTTTTCCATGGCCTATGCTTTATCCCTATTATAATGTTTCCCCCAGCCTAACGTTTTCTCAAATCTAATCTTGCCCAGAGTCCAGTCTTGCCCTTAGACATTCGTTTTCCCCTAAACTAACCTTTTCCCCTTAGACTAGACCTTTCCCTTAGCCTAATGTTTTCCCTTAGTCTAAGGTAACACTTAGTCGAATCTTTGCCCTAGGCTAACCCTTGCCCCTGGCCTAACCTTTTTCTCTGGCCAAACCTTTTCACCTGGCCTAACCTTTTACCCCAGCCTACCCTTTTCCCCGACCTACCCTTTGCCCTTGGCCTAAGCTTTCCC
>NW_024396844.1:0-46557 GCF_004115215.2 Ornithorhynchus anatinus
GGGAAAGGAGCACCCCCTGCCCTGTCCACCCTGCAAACACACACACACACACACACACACACACACACACACATATTCCCAGGGACTGATGAATAGAAATGCATTATTTCTACATGCCTGAATGGAGGTACAAGGGGGTGGGAAAGAAGATCATCCCTAATGCCACACTCTCGTGTTATCCTCTGAATGGACCTGGGGATGGGGGCGCATTTACCAGGTACGGTCACCTGCTGAGGCTTTTCCACTTCAGAATTTGTGGGGAGGATATTTGTTCCCTTCTCCAGGAGAGTATCATCGGCCTTCCTGTGTCCAGAAAGTAGGATATGAAGTTACAGGTGGAAGACAGAGCATCCCCGGCTAGTGAAGGACGAGGCGGGTGATCGTGTCCGCATCGCTGGCCTGACAGCTGTCCCCACAGCTCCATATTGCAGGGGGGAAGCGGGGACAGCCCGGTGAGGGGGAGAAGGGAAACTGGGCTTGAGGAGGTATGGCTGGAAGTCCCAACCCCTAAGCGGCACTGCCATTAGGTGCCCCCTGATGGTCAATGGGAGCACCCTTGCAGGGGGGACAGTGGCAGTGCGGGGCAGGAGGGAAAAGGGAAACTACTGGTTTCCTCCTGGGTCTCCCCACCGCCCTATTTTACCTTCCCCTCTTTGCCACCCCTTCTTTTCCATCCTCGACTACAGCGCCCTCCTCACCGGCCCGCTCTGGAATTCGTCGCCTGCCTGCCGACAGCCGTCCCAGGACACACCTGATTCATCGTTCCTCGACTCCTCGGCCAAGATCGCTCCAGCCGTCCCCCCCAGGGTGTTCCTTGAAGCCTCCAGCTGTCTCACCTTCTCCAACGACCCCTTCCCCGTCCAAGCCTGCAAACACACACATTCCCAAGAAATACTGAATAGTAAGATATTATTTGTACATGCCTGAATGGTGCCTGAACGGAGGTAGGAGGGAGTGGTGAAGAAAAGCATCCCGGATGCCGCGGTCTCGCATTATCATCTTGAATGGACCTGGGGATGGGGGAGCGTTCACCAGGTACAGTCACCTGCTGAAGCTTTTCCACTTGAGAATTTGTTGGGAGGATATTTGTTCCCTTCACCAGGAAAGTATCATCGCCTTTCCTGTGTCCAGGAAGAAGAATATGTAGTTACAGGTGGAAGACAGAGCGTCCCCGGCTAGTGAAGGACGAGGCGTGTGATCGGATCCACGTCGCTGGCCTGACAGCTGTCCCTGCAGCTCCTTATTGCGGGGGGGAAGCGGGGACAGCCCGGTGAGGGGGAGCAGGGAAATTGGGTTCGAGGAGGTGGGGCTGGAGGTTCTGACACCTAAAGCAGCACTGCCACGAGGTGCCCCCTGATTCTCAATGGGAGCACCCATGCAGGGGGGACAGTGGCAGTGTGGGGCAGGAGGGCAAAGGGATACTACTGGCTTCCTCCTGGGTCTCCCCACCTCCCTATTTTGCCTTCCCCTCTTTGCCGCCCTTCTTTTCCATCCTCGACTACAGTCCCCCCCTCACCAGTCTGCTCTGGAATTCATCGCCTGCTGCCCCCTCACCGGCCTGCTCTGCAATTCATCGCCTGCCTGCCGACTGCCATCCCAAGACACGCCTCCTTCGTCATTCCTCGCCACCTCAGCGAAGACCACTCCAGCCCTTCCTCCAGGGTGTTCCGTGGAGCCTCTAGCTGTCT
The DNA here is from genome assembly GCF_004115215.2 of Ornithorhynchus anatinus. Taxonomy (NCBI): domain Eukaryota; kingdom Metazoa; phylum Chordata; class Mammalia; order Monotremata; family Ornithorhynchidae; genus Ornithorhynchus; species Ornithorhynchus anatinus. The sequence continues at coordinate 1,689 of NW_024396844.1, forward strand.
CTAAATGTGTCCAGCGTCCTCTACCCGCCCCCTTCCCCGGCCCCCCTGCAAACACACACACATTCCCAGGGAATAATGAATAGAAATGTATTAACTTCAGTCTCAAGCCTTCGGTCCTACGCTTGTTAGTGGATGTGATCTCTGCTGTTTGTAGTGGCGGGCTTTTCCGAGGGCACGAGGTGGTGTGGCAGAGGTCAACTCTGTAAAGCCTGTGTACCTGAACTCCTCAGCCGGCCCTATGAGTGGACATCTGTAGTGTTTGAGAGGCCAGCCCGTCCTCTGACTCCTTGGTGCTGGGTCCAAGCCACCCAGTGCGGGAATATTGAACTATGTTCTTTGTACTTCAACTCTCACTACCTCAGTGGTTGCCATTTCCTCCCTACCTGTTTTCAAATGTTCTGGTTGCCAGATCTTTGCCCCAGACAGCAGGTCCCAGCCTGTCACTGGTTTCCACAATCACACTAACCTTTCTACGATGGACCCCTACCATGGAACTTTGACCTCAAACAAGACAACCTACAATTAGGACGATGATGATGATGATGATGAAGAACAGTGAAAATAATATTTGTTAAGCGCTTACTATGGGCCAAGCACTGCCTCTGGCCTGGAACGCCCTCCCTCCTCAAATTTGACATACCATTATTCTCCCCGCCTTCAAAGCCTTATTGAAGAGATATCTCCTCCAAGAAGCCTTCCCAGATGAAGCCCCCGCTTTACTCATCTCCCACTCCCTTCCGCATTGCCCTAACTTGTTCCCTTTGCTCTTGCCCCCTTTCCAGCCCCACAACACTTATGTACATATCTGGAATTCATTTATTTGTATTGATGTTTCTGTCTCTGCCAAGCTCGTTGTAGGCAGCATATATGTTTACTGTTGCATTATACTCTCCCAGGTGCTTAGTATAGTGCTGTGCACAAAGTAAGCATTCAATAAACATGATTTGATGAATGAATGAATGAATATTAAGTGCAGGGATCCATACAAGTTAATCAGGTCAGGCACAGTCCCTGTCTCACACGTGATTCATGGTTTCAGTAGGAGGAAAGAAGAGTATTGAATCGCCATTTTACGGATGAGGAAAATGAGGCCCAAAGCAATAAAGTGATGTGCCCAAGGTCACCCAGAAGACAAGCGTCAGAGCCAGCACTAGAACCAGCTCCTCTGACTCTCACACCTGTTCCCTTTAGAGAAGCAGCGTGGCTCAGTGGAAAGAGCACGGGCTTTGGAGTCAGAGGTCATGGGTTCGAATCCCCGCTCGGTCACTTGTCAGCTGTGTGACTTTGGGCAAGTCACTTAACTTCTCGGTGCCTCAGTTACCTCATCTGTAAAATGGGGATGCAGACGGTGAGCCCCACGTGGGACAACCTGATTCCCCTGTGTCTACCCCAGCGCTTAGAACAGTGCTCGGCACATAGTAAGCACTTAAATACCAACATTATTATTATTATTATTATTCCCTTTCCAGTGCCCACACTGCTTCTCCAGATCTGACTCATGCCACATAGCAATAATAATAATAATGGTATTTGTTAAGCGCTTACTATGAAAAGAGGTTTCAACTTTTTTTAGAAGCTGGACCTCTGCAGTCTCAACCCTTCACCTTCAGCCCTATCCTCCTCTCAACTCAGACACACATACACATACACACACACAAACATCCAGCAGGAGTTGTGATCTGCTGTTCCTTGCTGTGCTGCTAGGAATGGGATCCAATAAGATGCATGCGAAAGAAGGCAGGAAGAGGTGCAGAAAAATGCATGGGTAATTTCTGCCCATGTTAACCAGCTACAGGCAGAAGCAGAGTTGAAACACAGAGCTCTTCATAATAATAATAATAATAATAATGTTGGTATTTGTTAAGCGCTTACTATGTGCCGAGCACTGTTCTAAGCACTGGGGTAGATACAGGGTAATCAGGTCCCATGCGGGGCTCACAGTCTTCATCCCCATTTTCCAGATGAGGTAACTGAGGCCCAGAGAAGTGAAGTGACTTGCCCAAAGTCACACAGCTGACAAGCGGCAGAGCTGGGATTAGAACCCATGACCTCTGACTCCTAAGCCCGTGCTCTTTCCACTGAGCCACTCCATTCCCAGAGCAGTGGTCTTTCTCCTGGACCAACAACATGACTGATTAAAAAAATGAATATACAACCTGAGAACCTAAAAGGAGATGGTTGACCCCAGGATTCTTTGGGCGACCCTAGGCTTACCTCAGAGCAAAGCTCTGCGTTGGCCCAGGAGCTGACCCAGTCTCTCTAGGGTCTATCTGACTGGGTAGGATAGCCAGTCTATTTCCCAGGCCTGTGCTCCTCTAGACCCACTTCTTTTCTTAATCTGGAACTGAAATGGCCTCTAGCTGCCATGAGATATAGGGAAATCTGCAGTCTTTCAGTTCTTTACTTGAGTTAATAATAATGATGTTGGTATTTGTTAAGCGCTTACTATATGCAGAGCACTGTTCTAAGCACTGGGGTAGACACAGGGGAATCAGGTTGTCCCACGTGGGGCTCACAGTCTTCATCCCCATTTTACAGATGAGGTAACTGAGGCACAGAGAAGTTAAATGACTTGCCCACAGTCACACAGCTGACACGTGGCAGAGCTGGGATTTGAACCCATGACCTCTGACTCCAAAGCCCGTGCTCTTTCCACTGAGCCACGCTGCTTCTCTATGTTTTTTTCTTCTTCTCTTCTCTTCTCTTCTCTTCTCTTCTCTTCTCTTCTCTTCTCTTCTCTTCTCTTCTCTTCTCTTCTCTTCTCTTCTCTTCATAGAGAAAACTCTTCTCTATGAGTTTTCCACAGAGTGTGGTGTGTCTATAAGTAGCTGAGAACAAAATCTCTCCTGGGTTGGAATGAAGGCCACACGAAGGTGTCACCCACCATCCAAAATATCAGAAGGGCTGGATTCTATTAAACGATGAAATCAACCAGCCAACCAACGAACACATTTTGCTCCAAGTTCACATACCAGAAAACTCAAACTCAAACTCTGGGGAAACCAAACTCTCTGAAATTCTTAAACTACATCATAGTTCCCGCATGGTGGCAGTGATCATGCTTAGCACATGTTTAGCAATAGTGACTAAATATGATTTCAATCAGAGATGCAGGGATCATTATGATCAAATAAACTGGATCAAGAGACTACCAGAATGCCTCCTCTTTAGTTTTTGAAATGAGCACTGTGCAAATATTTTAGGGAAAACTCAGTGCATGCTGATCCTTCGCTGAAGGCATCCCTGAAAAGTATTCCTAGCAGAATAACAGACAAATGAATGGCATCTTGATTTATGTTGAAGGTGCAAAACAGCTACAGTGCTGTGCACTCTATCACATCTCTGCAGAACTGTCTGTTTGGGAGATGCTTGGGCTTTGGGTCAGGCTCTTTACAATCCTGGTTATTTAAAAACCCCATTTTTTCCATTGAAACCAAGAATCTTTCCGATGGACATGTGATTCATGAGCCATTTCTCTACTGTCTAGAGGAAAGGGAAAATCCAGGAACTCAGAATTTGGAAACCCAGTTCTCAAAATAATTGCAGGTTAAGAGTTGGCAATTTTAGAATGCAACCGAGCAGAAAGACTTAAAGTCAATCATCTTTCTACGTTTATTCAATTGTTTTTATTGAGCGCCTACTGTGTGCCAAGATCTGTACTAAATCCTGGACAACAAATACTGAGGTAAGAATTAGATATGGTCCCTGGCCTCCAAGAGGCACACAATTTAAGAATAAGTGGATGGAAAGGAGTGGATAGGGTAGATAGGGCAGATAGGGTAGAAAGAAATAATAAAAAGAAAAGAACCACATACAAAAGTCAAAGACAATGATAAGTACAATAAAAGTATCAGAATATTTCAGCATAGAGTCTCTGCCATAGAGCTTTCTAGTTCAAATCCAGTTTACAGAAAGAAATCACCATTGAAGAATGAGTGGAAAATTAACTGAAATTCTCTGGCACTACAACCAGTCAGAAAGAGAAAAGCCGAACTTTCATCATCAGTGGTTTTGAATCATCAGTGGTTTAGCATAGTGGATAGAGCACAGGCTTGGGAGTCAGAAGGACATAACTTCTAATGTTGCCTCTACCACCTGCCTGCTGGGTGACCTTGGGCAAGTCACTTCACTTTTCTGTGCTTCAGTTACCTCATCTGTAAAATGGGGGTTGGGACTGTTATCCCCATGCGGACAAGAACTGTGTCCAACCTGATTTGCTTGTATGCACCCCAGTGCTTAGTACAGTGCCTGGCACATAGTAAGCCTTAACAAATACCATGATTATTATTATTATAGTTACAACATGAGTATTTAACTAATATTATTCTTTATTTATGCAAATATTTCTGTTGCTGATGATTATAATGATCTGATATTTTCTTCACCATGAGAAGGCCATGCAAAAATAGGTGGGTCTTTTCAATCAGTCATCAATGTTCTAAAAAGGTCAAAGAAAATGATATCACCTCAAGGAGAAGAGGATATTGTTCTCATAATATTTCAGCCTCCCTCTCTCAGTCACATCTGAGTGGAACTAGAAACCTCCAGAATATTTTGTGACAACATGTGTAGCTTGACTGGTTGCTCTGCTCTAACTGAAGAATACAGTTAGAATAACTCATTTTTCATCTTGTGCTACAAAGGCTTTTCATCTCAGACCTGCTTCCACCTTTACTTCTTCACATGAGCCTCCAGGGTTAAGTTCCCTCCAGTGGTCATGCCAATAGTGGTTATGTGAATCCTCAAGAGTAGTAGCAATCTAGTGCGTTTTCTGTGCAATATTTAAAAGCTGAGTGGGTTCACTGGCCATCACATGTCACAAGACTCAGTCCCAAGTTATTTTACATCACTGGCTGTCACTGGGAAATAGTTTATTTTGGTCTTGGATCATTTCCATTAAAATAGATAAACCAACCAAGACATTTTGGTGGCTCAATCCTTTTAAATGTGTTTGCCATAATAGTGCAATGGTTGCTTAGCAACCAGGAAAAAAAATAGGGAGAAGCAGGATTGAGGAACCCAATAAAATGAGCAGCAATATTTACATCCATAGAGTGAGAAAAATCTCACTGGCTTGGTCACTTTTTGGGTCGATCAAATTCACAGCACTTATTGCGAAAATGGTTTGCTAAGTGTGAAATAGAATCCTAACTTGTCTGTTGTGCACTCATATTACCCCTCAGAGAACTGTAGGAAATGATCATGCCCTACCTAACAGTTTATTAAAAGGCAGTGAAAGATTTGTAAATACTTCAAAGAACAGCTCACCATTAAAATGCGGTGGGTAGAAAAAATAATCATATAGCCTCTCCTAGCACCCACAGTTCCCTCTCTTATGCTTAGTGGTATCTCCCCCTCTAGACTATAAGTTCACTGTGGACAGGGGTCACGTCTACCAACTCTGTTATATTGTACTCTCCCAAGTACTTAGTAAGCATTCGATAAATATACGATTGATTGATTTTTTGTTTTGCTTCAGAATCTCTTGAAAACTATCAGAATATTTGTCATATGGAAAGGCCATTTCGAAATCCACTAGCTGGGGAGACAGACCACTAATGGCAGCTTCTCAGTTGGTGACATTTCATCAGGCAACCAGCAGGGTCAATGGAGAATAATACTAGGCTGGAATATTGAAACATTGTAATAGTTAAGACAGAGAGAGGGAGAGCAGGGATGGCTAGTGGGAGGTGGAGGGGGGCAAGGGGTATATTATGCAATCCAGGCAAGAGGAGATGAACTTCTCTTAGGAAAGTGTGACTTCTTATTAGGTCATGGCTGTCAAATCTTACAGCACCTATCTCATGAGACACAGATGGATCAGTCTGGAATACCCTGTGTAGAGGGATCATCTTAACATGCAAAATACATGCCAACAGTCCACTTCACTACGATGGAAGGTAAATAAGGAGGAAGGAAATACAAAGTTTGAATCTTGGGATTCAATTAATCAATCAGTCAATCAGTGATATTTACTTAATACTTACTATGTGCAGAGCACTGTGCTAGTCCTTGGGAAAGTAGAATACAAGAGAACTTCTGAATATGTTCCCTGCCCATAAAGATCTGACTGCCTAGGGATAAGCTTACAAGAGGGACTGCCAGTATGCAAATTGGCAAGCTTTATCACTGTCATTTGAATTAAGCCAGATACTGCTTCCAACTCAGCAACTGGTCTGGAGTGGCCTTGGACGATTAAAATGTTTATGGCAGAGGGTGAGAGATGAGAAAATGAATAGAATTTCTGGGATAAGCTTTGAGCACCTATGTAAGCTTAAGGTCCTATACGTAACAGTGTTAATCATCTCCATCACTTGAATATATGAGTTTTCTTATTTCACACTGATAAAATTACCTTTTTCCTAGCTTGTTGGCTCACAAAATGCTGAATGAGTTTCCTTAATGTTGATAGGATTCAAGGAGAACAGGATGGGGACTTAGCCTTGTGATTTAAAGAACTTTACCTTGAATACCCAGAGGCAGCCTCTGTTTGCAAAGAAACAAAACAGCTTTGCTCACCATGATGATAGAGATGCTTCTATCTGTAATTTATTTTAAGGTCTGTTTCCCCTACCAGATTGTAAGATCTTTGACGGCTGGAGTCATGTCTACCAACTCGGTTGTGCTTAGTACAGGGCTTTGCACATTGTAAGCATTCAAAAAATGCCATAGATTGATTGACTGATGGTCCCACATTTGTGTAACACCAGGATAATGGCCGCCACATGTGTAACCTCTGATCAAGAAACCGAGTGTCAAATAGGAGAATGATGGAACTAAAAGTAAGTTTGGATGTTGGTGACGTATTTCTACAGATAAAAAAAAGTATCTTGGAACTGTGGACAGTCCAGGTCAGAGTCTGAAAACAAAGTGAGGGTAGGTACCATCTGAGGTCTAAGGCAGTGGGGTTAGCTTGAGAAAAGAAGAGGATCCAACCTTGCTGGCCACCCACAGGTAGGAGGAGGAAGGCAGAGGAAGTGTCAGAGGAAGAGCAAGAAAGAGAGTCTAGGGAAAGAAAACCAGAGGAAGGGGAAAATCCTTCAGCAATGATAGATTCTGGTGACTGAGGCTTGGAAGAAGATGGAAAAGAAAGGGCTCTGAACAGCTATTTGCTGATACCCATGGTAAGTAGATTTTTTTCAGTAACTCCCTTCTCCTTAGCCAAGTTTTTGCTCCGGACTGTTGACATTTATTGAGCACCAATTGTGTGCTTTGCAACTTTTTATCTCCCTCATTGACAGAGTTTCCAGAACCCTGTTCCTAGAAGAGAAAAAGGCTAAGAATAAGGAGACAGTGATAAACCAAGATCAGAAAAGAAGAGGGAAACCAATGCAAAAAGAGAGAGGAAAAGGTCCTTGTAACATGCAACCTTGTCTTGGCTTCACTGACACTGCCTTCTCCTGGTTCTCCTCATCACTCTGACCACTCTTTCTCAGTCCTTTTCACAGGCTCCTCCTTTGCCTCTCACCCTCGAACAGTGGGAGTCTGTCAAGGCTCATTTCTGGGCCCCCTTCTATTTTCCATCTATACTCACTCCCATGGAAAACTCTTCTGTTCCCATAGCTTCAATTGCTACCTCTATGTGAATGATTCCCAAATCTACAGCTCCAGCCCTGACCTCTCTCCTTCTCTGCAGTCTCATATTTCCTTCTGCCTTCAGGACATCTCTACTTGGATGACCAGCTGACATCTCAAGCTCAGTATGCCTAAAACAGAACTCCTCATCTTACCGTCCAAACCCTGTCCTCCACCATCTTTCCAATTATTGTAGACAAACCCCTCTAAACTCCCTGTCTCACAAGCCCAATACCTTGGGATTATCCTCGATTCATTTCTCATTCACTACACATAGTTTATCAGTCACCAAATCCTGTAGGTTCCAGTTTCACAGGACTGTTAAATCTGCCCTTCACTTTCTATCCAAACTGCTACTAGGCTGATCCAAGCTCTTATGTCTTGTCCAGACAACTCCATCAGCCTCCTAGTTGACCTCTTTTCCACCTGTCTCTCCCACCTCCAGTCCATATTTCACTCAACTGCCCAGATCATTTTTCTAAAAAAAATTCAGTCCACATTTCCCTACTCCTCAAGAACCTCCCCTGGATGCCCAGCCACCTCTTCATTAAACAGAAACTCCATACCATTGGCTTTAAAGTACTCAATCAGCTTGCTACAGCCTACCTTACCTCACTGATCTGATACTACAGCCCAGCCCACATACTCTGCACCTCTATGGGTAGCTTTCTCATTGTGTCTTGGTCTCATCTTTCTTGTTGCCAACCCCTTTCCCATGTGCATCCTCTGTCTAGAATTCCATCCCCTTTGGTACACACCAAACCACCTCCCTTCCCACCTTCAAAGCCTTATTAAAATCGCATCTCACCCAAAAGTCCTTCCCTGACTACTAACCCTCATTTCCCCTACTCCCTCTCCTTTTGTATCACCTATGAAGTTGGATCTCTACCCTTGAGGCACTTGATATTCACCCCACTCTCAGGCTCATTGCACTTAGATACATACCTGTGATTTATTTTAATGTCTGTCTCCGCGAGATTGAAAGTTCCTTCAGGCCAGGGAACATGTCTACTAATTGTTGTATTGCACACTCCCAAGCATTTTAAGTAGAGTGCTCTCCACACACTAAGTGCTCGATAAATACCATTGACAGAAATGAAGCCTAGGGTGCTATAATCCCACAATATGCTTCACTGAACTACAGAAAACTAACTTTGCTATACAGTCTTTGGTGTCACATCTCACCATGCAGACAAGCATAAGTCAATCCAAGAATTCATTAGTTCATGAAAGAAAGTGTGGCCAATTTCAGGAGTTCCAAAAAACCCATCTTAAGAAGATTGCTTGTGATTTCATTATTTGGGACTGGTCTTCACTTTTGTCTAATGTCTCTGTCTCAGAGGAGGAAGCACTGCTTTACAGCATTCACTCTTCCCTGCTCACCACACCCTACAAGGTTAGCTGCAAGAATTATTATCTGCTTTGATACAGGTGGAGAATCAGGGGAGTAAATATGCCCACATTCAGCCACTTGTGTGTCACAGTGGGCTGAATTCTTTAGTGTTTCTTCAAACCCTCAGTCCATTGATCCGGGTGAAAATTCTTCCAGGTGGAGCCTGTCCTCTGAGGCCTATGGATGACTGGCACTTTAAATTTGCATAGAATCTTTAATCTGTGGATCACAAAACTCTACAAACATTTGCTGACAAACATCTTTATCTTCTCTTTACAGATGACAAAACAAAGACCAAGAAAACTCTGAAGTTGCTCAAGATCAGACAGCCTGGATCAGGAGGTAAGTCTCCTGCTCTCCCCAATTAAGCCCTCTTTTCCCAGCTAGCTGCCCTTTCTGCATCTTCTCTGCACTTGAATCTGTGGCCTTTAGGCAGTTGATATTCACCCCACCCTCAATCTCACCACATGTTGATACATATTATTAATTGTATGTTATAAATTACTTATTTCTATTAATGTCTATCTCCCTTTCTAGGCTGTAAGCTCCCTCTAGACCATAAGCTCATTGTGGGCGGGGAATTGCCTACCAACTCTGTTAAATTCTTCCAAACCCTCAGTACAGTGCTCTACAAACTGTTAGTGCTCAGTAAGTATTATTGATGGATTGATTGATTGATAGACTGTAGGCTTGTTATGGACAGGGAACACGTCTGCTAATTCCGTTGTATTGCACTCCCCCAAGTACTTAATTCAGTGCCCTGCATATCATTAGTGCTCCGGATCCACTGATTGATTGATTGATGATTTATGTTCATTGGGAACGTAATCGTTGCCACTCTGGCAACTGCCAGAAAAAAGGGGAACAGGCAAAACTTAGAAAAGGTAAGCAACTTTCAACAAAAACAATGTGGACCCCATATCGTCTAGACTATAAAGTCCCGGAGGGGAGGAAACATATCCATCAACTGTGTCATACTGTACCCTACCCAAGTGGAGTAGGTGCTCCATAAATACTGTTGATTGATATCAATGGATTCGATCTGTCTCAGGAGTTACATGCTGCTTTTGCATAATGCTGCAGGTTATCTGTTGCCTAGATAATGAATGAGTATATCACTTGACTTCAACTTAGATTTCTGCTTTCTAGTAGAGTTGTGAGGGCCTAGCCTATGTTGCTTGTCTGTCTTGCATCATCCACCCTCTTCATTCGTCAACCAGATGCAGTGAGCTTGGATCCTCTGGTCTTCATTTAAAGTTTTCTTCATTTGATAGATTATAGAATGTTGCCTCTGCTGAAACTGGAACACAAATTGAGTGAGATGCCCATTTCAGCCCCAGGCAGCATTAGGACAGTATCTTCGTAGCGTGTTCAATTTTTAGGCCTCTAGCTTGTTCTGGAGTTAGCTACCACAGTTCTCTAGTCTCTGTTTCCAAGAATCTTTTGTTGTGTATCTTTTTACATTTCCCCCACTCTACTTGCTGAGAACCAACTTCTATGAGGTAGCAGAATTCAGTGAGTGCTTTAAGCTCTTTGTGGCGTAAAGCACACTTTAGATCCACACTCAATGGCTAGAAGAACTAGCCAAATTGGGTCTTTTCCCATTTGCTTTTAAAATCACCCCATTTTGTTTTTCAGGAGAACAAGAAAATAGTCTTATTCCCCCCAGTCCCGATCTACATCCTCTCGAGATAAGAAAATGCACATTATCCAGGGATTAAATGGGAGCACTTAAAACAAATCATATCCTTCTAATAATTAAACCCCAATTACCTCAACAACATATTGAAACAAAAGAAGCAATTCCTAGTAGGTTCAGTGAACTCCGCTCCATAGTTTTAACTCACTTTTCAAAGGAATTAGTTTATATAGATGAGGGACCAACATCAACTTTAGCCCTGCTACTTCCAGACAAGTCTGTTCTGAGTTGTGTGCCATTCATGATCCACGGAGACCTACACTAACAAAACTTAGAATTCAGGAGATCCTATTTTTAGAGTAAACAAGGAAATGCTCCATCAATTATCTAGGTCTTCTTTCTTTCTTCATTGTATTGTACTCTCCAAGCACTTAATATAGTGCTATGCATTCAGTAAGTGCTCGATAAATACCATTAATGGATGGATGGATGGATGGATGGATGGATGGATGGATGGATGGATGGATGGATGGATGATGCATAGGAGATATATGCAGCAGACTGCTGATTTTTTTGTATGGTATTGGTTAAGTGCTTACTATGTGCCAGGCCCTATTCTAAGCACTGGAGTAGACATAAGGTAATAAATATGGATGCAATGTCCCACGTGAGGCTCACCGTCTTAAATCTCCATTTTACAAATGAGGTAACTGAAGCACAGAGAAGTTAAGTGATTTGTCCAAGGCCACACAGCAGGTAAGTAGAGTTGCTCTGTCCATTAAGCCACACTGCTATGCCATTCTCCACCTACCTGTAGCTCCTTTACTACTTAACAAGGAAGGCCAAACGTGAGGGTTCAAGAACATTTCTATGAAAAAAAATCCACTTTTGAACAAAATCTTCTCAGGGTCCAACAGCATTCAGTTCTAAATAATAGCTACATGGATTCCCCCCAAAAGAAAAGCCTGGTGTTTTGGGAATCAATCGATCAATCATTCAATCAATCGCTGGTTGTGGGCAGAGAAAGTTTCTATCAACTCTGTTATACTGTACTCTCCCAAGCACTCATTACAGCACTATTTGTTTGTAGTGGTATTTGTTAAATGCTTACTATGTGCCAGGCACTGGGGTAGATACAAGGTAATCAGGTTGGACACAATCCTTGTCCACGTGGGGGATAACAGTCTCAACCCCCATTTTACAGATGAGGTAACTGAGCCACAGAGAAGTGAAGTGACTTGCCCAGAGTCACCCAGTAGACAAGTGGTAGAGGCAGGATTAGAAGTCATGTCCTTCTGACTCCCAAGCCTATGCTCTATCCACTATGGCAAAGGGCATTATTCAAAACCATTGGTGATGAAACTTAGGCTTTTCTCTTTCTGACTGGTTGTAGTGCCAGAGAACTTCAATTGATTTTCCACTCATTCTTCAATGCTGATTTCTTCCTGTAAACTGGATTTGAACTAGAAAGTACTATGGCAGAGACTCTATGCTGAAATATTCTGGCACTTTTATTGTATTTATCATTGTCTTTGACTTTTGTGTGTGGTTCTTCTCTTTTTATTATTTCTCCCTACCCTACATGCCCATCATCCACTCCTTTCCATCCTCTTATTCTTCAATGGTGTGACTCTTGGTGGCCAGGGACCATGTCTAATTCTTAGCTCAGTATGTTTTCCAGGACTTAGTTCAGAGCTTGGCACACAGTAGGTGCTCAATAAAAACAATTGAATGAATGAAGAAAGATAATTCACTTTAAGTCTTTTCTGCTCAGTTGCATTCTGAAATTGCCCACTTTTAACCTGCAACTCTTTTGAGAACTGGGTTTCCAAATTCTAAGTTCCTAGTTTTCCCTTTCCTTTAGACAATAGAGAAATGGCTCATGAATCACAATTCCATCAGAAAGCTTCTTGGTTTCAGTGGAAAGAATGGGGCTCAGAGAAGCAGCGTGGCTCAGTGGAGAGAGCACAGGCTTAGGTGTTAGAGATCATGGGTTCTAATCCCAGTTCCGCCACCTGTCAGCTGTGTGATTTTGTGCAAGTCACTTAACTTTCCGATGACTCAGTTACCTCATCTGTAAAATGGGGATTAAGACTGTGAGTCTCACATGGGACAACCTGATTACGCTGTATCTGCCCCAGCACTTAGAACAGTCCTCGGCACGTAGTAAACACTTAACAAATAATAACATTATTATTACTATCATTACTATTATTAAGGAATCAGGTTTGGAAGAACCTGGCCCAAAGCCCAAGCATTTCCCACGCAGACAGCTCTGCAGAGATGTGATAGAGTGCACAGCACTGTAGCTGTTCTGCACTTTCATCATAAATAAAGATCCCAGTCATTCATCCTTTATTCTGCTAAAAAATATTTTTCAGGGATGCCCTGGGCTCAGTGAAGGATCAGCATACTCTGAGTTTTCCTCATAGGGGACATTCTGGTAGTGATTTGATCCAATTTATTTGATCATAACGATCCCTGGCATCTCTGTTTGAAATCATATTTAGCCGCTATTGCTAAACATGTGCTAAGCATGATCACTGCCACCATGCGGTAACTATGATGTAGTTTAAGAATTTCAGAGAGTTTGGTTTCCCCAGAGTTTGAGTTTGAGTTTTCTGGTATGTGAACTTGGAGCAAAATGTGTTCGTTGGTTGGCTGGTTGATTTCATCGTTTAATAGAATCCAGCCCTTCTGATATTTTGGATGGTGGGTGACACCTTCGTGTGGCCTTCATTCCAACCCAGGAGAGATTTTGTTCTCAGCTATTTATAGACACACCACACTCTGTGGAAAACTCAAGTAAAGAACTGAAAGACGGCAGATTTCCCTATATCTCATGGCAGCTGGAGGCCATTTCAGTTCCAGATTAAGAAAGGAAGTGGATCTAGAGGAGTACAGGCCTGGGAAATAGACTGGCTATCCTACCCAATCAGATAGACCCCAGAGAGACTGGGTCAGCTCCTGGGACCCCAGAGAGAATGGGTCAGCTCCTGGGCCAATGCAGAGCTCTGTTCTGAGGTAAGCCTAGGGTCGCCCAAAGAATCCTGGAGTAAACCACCTCCCTGTAGGTTCTAGGGTTGTATATTCATTTTTTTTAGTCAGTCATGTTGTTGGTCCAGGAGAAAGACCACTGCTCTGGGAATGAAGAGCTGTGTGTTTCAACCCTGCTTCTGCCTGTAGCTGGCTAACATGGGCAGAAACTACCCACGCATTTTTCTGCACCCCTTCCTGCCTTCTCTCACATGCATCTTATTGGATCCCATTCCTAGCAGCACAGCAAGGAACAGCAGATCACAACTCCTGCTGGGTGTTTGTGTGTGTGTATATGCGTGTCTGAGTTGAGAGGAGGATAGGGCTTAAGGTGAAGGGTTGAGACTGCAGAGGTCCAGCTTCTAAAAAAGGTTGAACCATCTGTTCGTAGTAAGCGCTTAACAAATACCATTATTATTATTTTTGCTATGTGGCATGAGTCTTAGATCTGGAGAAGTAGTGTGGGTACTGGAAAGGGAACAGGTCTGAGAGTCAGAGGAGCTGGTTCTTGTGCTGACTCTGACACTTGTCTTCTGGGTAACCTTGGGCCCATCACTTTACTGCTCTGGGCCTCATTTTCCTCATCCGTAAAATGGCGATGCAATACTCTTCTTCCCTCCTACTGAAACCATGAGCCACATGTGAGACAGGGACTATGCCTGACCTGATTAACTTGTATCGATCCCTACACTTGATATTCATTCATTCATTCATCAAATCATATTTATTGAGTGCTTACTTTGTGCACAGCACTATACTAAGCACCTGGGAAAGTATAATGCAACAGTAAACATATATGCTGCCTACAACGAGCTTGGCAGAGGCAGAGACAGAGACATCGGTACAAATAAATGAATTCCAGATATGTACATAAGTGCTGTGGGGCTGGAAAGGGAGCAAGCGAAAAGGGAACAAGTTAGGGCAACGTGGAAGGGAGTGGGAGATGAGTAAAGTGGGGGCTTCATCTGGGAAGGCTTCTTGGAGGAAATATCTTTTCAGTAAGGCTTTGAAGGCGGGGAGAACAATGGTATGTCAGATTTGAGGAGGGAGGGCGTTCCAGGCCAGAGGCAGTATTTGGCCCATAGTAAGTGCTTAACAAATATTATTATCACTGTTCATCATCATCATCATCATCATCCTCGTCCTAATTATAGGTTGTCTTGTATGAGGTCAAAAGTCCATGGAAGGGGTCCATCACAGAAAGGTTAGTGTGACTGTGGAAACCAGTGTCAGTCTGGGACCTGCTGTCTGAGTCAAAGATCTGGCAACCAGAACTTTTGAAAACAGGTAGGGAGGAAATGGCAACCACTGAGGTAGTGAGAGTTGAAGTACAAAGAACACAGTTCAATTTTCCTGCACTGGGTGGCTTGGACCCAGCACCAGGAACTCAGAGGAAGGGCTGGCCTCTCAAACACTACAGATGTCCACTCATAGGGCTGGCTGAGGGGTTCAGGATCACAGGCTTTGCAGAGCTGACCTCAGTCACACCACCTCGTGCCCTCGGAAAAGCCCGCCGCTCAAACAGCAGAGATCACATCCACTAACAAGGGTAGGACTGCAGGCTTGAGACTGAAGTTAATACATTTCTATTCATTATTCCCTGGGAATGTGTGTGTGTTTGCAGGGTGGCCGGGGAAGGGGGCGGGTAGAGGACGCTGGACAAGGTTAGAGACAGCTGGAAGCTCCACGGAACACCCTGGAGGAAGGGCTGGAGTGGTTTTCGCTGAGGTGCCGAGGAATGACGAATCAGGCGTGTCCTGGGATGGCAGTCGGCAGGCAGGCAATGAATTGCAGAGCAGGCTGGTGAGGGAGCAGCAGGCGATGAATTCCAGAGCAGACCAGTGAGGGCGGGACTGTAGTCGAGGATGGAAAAGAAAGGGCGGCAAAGAGGGGAAGGCAAAATAGGGAGGTGGGGAGACCCAGGAGGTAGCCAGTAGTATCCCTTTGCCCTCCTGCCCCACACTGCCACTGTCCCCCCTGCATGGGTGCTCCCATTGAGAATCAGGGGGCACCTCGTGGCAGTGCTGCTTTAGGTGTCAGAACCTCCAGCCCCACCTCCTCGAACCCAATTTCCCTGCTCCCCCTCACCGGGCTGTCCCCGCTTCCCCCCTGCAATAAGGAGCTGCGGGGACAGTTGTCAGGCCAGCGACGTGGACCAGATCACAAGCCTCGTCCTTCACTAGCCGGGGACGCTCTGTCTTCCACCTGTAACTACATATTCTTCTTCCTGAACACAGGAAAGGTGATGATACTTTCCTGGTGAAGGGAACAAATATCCTCCCAACAAATTCTCAAGTGGAAAAGCTTCAGCAGGTGACTGTACCTGGTGAACGCTCCCCCATCCCCAGGTCAATTCAAGATGATAATGCGAGACCGCGGCATCCGGGATGATTTTCTTCACCACAACCTCCTACCTCCATTCAGGCACCGTTCAGGCATGTACAAATATTACCTTACTATTCAGTATTTCTTGGGAATGTGTGTGAGTTTGCAGGCTGGATGGGGAAGGGGTCGTTGGAGAAGGTGAGACAGCTGGAGGCTTCAAGGAACACCCTGGGGGGGACGGCTGGAGCCATCTTGGCCGAGGCGTCGAGGAACGATGAATCAGGTGTGTCCTGGGATGGCTGTCGGCAGGCAGGCGACGAATTCCAGAGCGGGCCGGTGACGAGGGCGCTGTAGTCGAGGATGGAAAAGAAGGGGCGGCAAAGAGGGGAAGGTAAAATAGGGCGGTGGGGAGACCCAGGAGGAAACCAGTAGTTTCCCTTTTCCCTCCTGCCCCGCACTGCCACTGTCCCCCCTGCAAGGGTGCTCCCATTGACCATCAGGGGGCACCTAATGGCAGTGCCGCTTAGGGGTTGGGACTTCCAGCCATACCTCCTCAAGCCCAGTTTCCCTTCTCCCCCTCACCGGGCTGTCCCCGCTTCCCCCCTGCAATATGGAGCTGCGGGGACAGCTGTCAGGCCAGCGATGTGGACACGATCACCCGCCTCGTCCTTCACTAGCCGGGGACGCTCTGTCTTCCAACTGTAACTTCATATCCTACTTTCTGGACACAGGAAGGCCGATGATACTCTCCTGGAGAAGGGAACAAATATCCTCCCCGCAAATTCAGAAGTGGAAAAGTCTCAGCAGGTGACCGTACCTGGTAAACGCTCCCCCATCCCCAGGTCCATTCAGAGGATAACACGAGAGTGTGGCATTAGGGATGATCTTCTTTCCCACCCCCTTGTACCTCCATTCAGGCATGTAGAAATAATGCATTTCTATTCATCAGTCCCTGGGAATATGTGTGTGTGTGTGTGTGTGTGTGTGTGTGTGTGTTTGCAGGGTGGACAGGGCAGGGGGTGCTCCTTTCCCACTCCCTCGTACCTCCTTTCAGGCACCGCCAGTGACCTGCTCTGCTGTCCCCAGGGGAGATCGCTTACCGCTGCTCCACGTCGGGGCCTGTTGTTCGCTGCCCCGGGTGGGGAAGACCGCGCCCAATATGATAATCTCCCACCTGTCCTATGGATTGAATCTCTAGACACAATTCTACTTGGGCAGTGTTAAAGAAAGAGAGGTCATGCTTTTCTCAACAAAGACCAAGTGGTTGCAAATTAAGCAAATGCGGTGCTCTCACTGTGATGACATTAGGTGCCAGCGTTTCCCATGGAATAAATAGATAGGACTGTTGGGTCACAGTCATCTTGCTCGCTCAAAGCCATGAGGCTAAAATTGGCCAAAACACAGAGATAAACTTTCCCATCTTTTTCCTTCCAAATGCAGAATCTAGAGAGAATGATTTTTACCACAAAATTCCCACATATCTCTATTCAATGGTAAGGAGAATTATATGTGATTATTATATGTCAGTGGTGCCTCGTTTCATATGTCAACTTTTAAGGATTAATTTTAATTTTAAACTATTTCATTGAGTTTGGGGTTTCCTATGGGTTTTTTACATTTTATTTATTATTTGTTTATTTTAACTATTTTATTAGCTTTGGAAAGTGTCGGGATTTCATGAGGGCAGGTGACTGTGCATGATTGGAAATGAATCAGATGAAAGTATTCTCCCATTGAACATTGAATGGGGGAGGAAAAATTCAGTTTGTAACGGTTAAAGATGATTAGGAAAGAAGGGAAAAGATTTACCTCTGGTTTGTGCCATTTAAAGAATGAGCTGAAATCGCTATGATGCTATGCGATTTTGCAGTCCCCTTAGTCTCTATACATCTTCTCTTCCGTCCCCCTCCCAGCCATAAAGAAGGGGGCCCTCCTTGAAGGCCCAAAGTGGAGATCTTCTTAAGAGGCTGCAGGGGCCGACACTAGGCTTTTACAGGAAACAAAGCCCTCTTTTCCCCCTCCCACAGTCTGGGCCATCAAGACCGGAGGGGGTGACTGGGACCGCGGACAGTTGCCTGATTTCCACGTGTCCTCTCTTCTTCTGCGGGTGATGAACAAGCATTCCCAGAGCCTTCCTATACCGAGGCTGGCGCTGCAGAAAGATAAGACGTATCGTCAAATGCTCTATCGTGTGGAGACACAAGGAGCTAGCTTTTAGAATCACCAGTTACAATCGGCCCACATTTTTTGTAATTTTGTCTCCTGCACAAAAGCCTAGTTAACATTAATTGCCCTGACCAGAGGAGCTGGATCTCGGTCATGGGCCCGACCTTTCCCTGCAGGGTACAACTGGAGAGAAGAGAGAAAAATAATGGAATTGACACAATTACAACGGTTTTTCTAAGTTATTTCTGTTTCCCAGTATCTAGAACCAAGTGTCTTCTACTGAAAACAATAGCCCCGTGTGTGCCCAAATACAGTTTGGAGAGTCCCAACTATCCATTTCTTTCTCCTTGGGCTGTTGAGAGGTCAGAGCTCTAAAATCGACGGTTCCTGCATCAGCAGAACAGGCAGGAGAGTCTTTAAGACACAAGATGGTATCAGAGGGGGACCCCCGGTCTAATGGCCCACCCAATCCAGGGGATTTGAGGGAGAAGTCAATTGTGCTAATGCCCGCAAACTGAGTTATACATTTATCTTCACTAAAAACCAACTCCACTGGGCTCTTCAGCAAGCTGAGAGGCAAGAGCCAAGATCTGGGCTTCCTTAGACTTCTAAATTCCCTAGCCATTACACAGAGGCAGGCCGAGCCAGGGAAATGCAAAAAACGCGGTGGAATTAGATGGAAAAAGACCAGCTTTCTCCCTGTTTCCATGGGGGATCAGAGGTGACAAGTATTGCCCAGATTTGTTCAGCCAAAATCACTGTCTGTGCAGGGCTGGATTTCATGGAGCAAAACCTTAGAGCGTGAGATGTTTTTCTGAGTTACAATAAAATCTTCACCACGTTAGCAGTTCAAACATGACCATGCTTTTCAGGCACAGCTGGGATGTGCAATACGTCAGGGAATCATTAATATCTGTTGAGTGCTTACTCTGTGCGGAACACTCGACTGTGCATTTGGAAGAGCATAATACCATAGAGCTGGGAGACATGGTCCCTGCCCAAAAGCAGCTTACAGTCCAGAGAGGGAAACAGACATTGAAATACATAACTCTACTACAATTCCCAACGTCCCCCACGACCCGGCCTCTCGCACCCTCCTCTCATACCTCTTTTGCTGTCCCGGGAGTCCTGGCCCTTGATGCCATTCGTCCCCCGCAGGTAGTGTGAGAGGATAAAGGTGAAAACTCTTTCAGAGGTTTTGGGGGGAATTAGCACGGAGACCTTTGTGTGTTGTACCACAAATTGGCTCAAGTAGCCAGGCCTTGAAGCCCAAGGAGAGAATTACGAAGAATTTCCTCCTCAAATATTTTCTTTGTCCTCTCAAGGAGTTGGGCCTTAAAGACCCACAGGACAGTTACCAAGTGCATATGGCATGAAGCAAATTTCTCCTTTACCTCTTTAATCATTTCCTCTGCTCTCCTGAGTCACTGGGTAGTAAAAACCCTCAAGAGAATGAAGGGGAAATATTGCCTGAAGCAAGGCTCTCTTTTTCCACTTAAACTATCCTCTCTTCTCACTTGAGGCATTGGGTTCTGAAGGTCTACTGGAAAAATAAATGGGAGATACTGCAAAAAGCACATCTCTCATCTTTCATCTCATACATTCTCTCTGCTCTCTCGGGGACTTAGGCCATAGAGAACCAAGAGAGAACTAAGTAGCTATTTCATGAAGCAGGTTTCTCTTTTTTTGACAAAAATATTCTCCGCCCACTTGAGGCAATAGGTTGTGAACACCCAGGTGTCCTTTAAAAGGGAGATTCTGCAGGAAGCTCGGCTCTTCTTTTTCACCTTAGACATTCTCTCTGCTCTCTCGAGGGGTTAGATCTGACAGACTCAAAAGACACTTAATAAGGAGATATTGCATGAAGCAAGTCTCTCCTTCCCATCTTCAAACATCTACTAAGAAAGAGATACTGCATGAAGCAAAGCTCTACTTTTCATTCTCAAATAGTCTCTTTGCTCACTCAAGTAGTTGGGCTTTTTAGACCCAAGAGAGAATTAAGAAGATACTGCATGAACCAAATCTCTACTTTCCATCTTCAAATATTCTCAGTGCTCACTCAAGGAGTTAGACAATTAAGGAAAAGAACTTGCATGAAGCAGGTTTCTGCTTTTAGGTTCCAACATTCGTTCTGCTGTCTCAGGGAGTTTGGCCCTAAACCCCCAGCCCCAAGAAGGAGAGAGAATGCATCAAGCAAATCTCTCCTTTTTCATTTCAAACATTTTCTCTGCTCTCTCAAGGAGTTAGGCCTGAAAAGCCCAAGATAGAATTAATAAGGAGATACTGCAGGAAGCAAATCTCTCCTTTTTATCTTCCCACATACTCTCTGCTCGGTCAAAGAGTTAGATCTTAATAGGCCCAAGAGAGTTAAGGAGGAGATATTGCATGAAGCAAGTCTCTTCCCATCTTCAAACATTTCCTCTGCTCTCTTGTCCTTAGGAATCAATTAACACACTGATATTGCATGAAGCAAAATTCTCCAAAAATTCTCCTCCATCGTTCTCTCCGATCTCTCAAGGAATTAGGCCTTAGAGACCCAAGAGAAAATTAAGAAGGAGATACTCCATGAAGTCGATCTCTACTTTTCATCCTCAATTATGCTCTCTCCTCGTTCAAGGAGTTAGGCATTAAAGACCCAGGAGACAATTGTGGAGGGAGATATTGCATGAAACAAATCTTTCCTTCTTCACCTTAAACATTCTCTCTACTTTCTCAAGGACTTAGTACTTAAAGGCCCAAGAGAGAATTATAAAGGAGATACCACACGAAACAAATGTCATCTCTACTTGTTATCTTCAAATATACTCTCCATTCAGTCCAATAATTTGTTCTTAAGGGCCCAAGAGGGAACTACGGAGATATTGCATAAAGCATGTTTCTCCTTTTCATTTTAAAATGTTCCCCTGCTCTCTCAGGGAGATTGGCTTTTAAAGACTTAGAAGACAGAATGAAGAAGATATGGCATGAAGCAAATTTATCCTTCATCTCTTCAATCCTTTTCTCAGCAAACTTGAAGCAGGGCATCACGAAGACCCGCAAGAGAATGAAAGGGAGCCATTGCCTGAAACAAAGCTCTTCTTTTCCCCCTAAAGTAGTCTCCCTGCTTACTTGAGGCACTATGTCGTGAGTGGCAGTGGGAAATATTGCATGAAGCAAATCTCTCCCGCCTCCAACATTCTCTCTGTTCTCTCAAGGAGTTGGGCTTTAAAGACCCAAGAGAGAATTAAGTAGATATGGCAGGAAGCACGTATCTCTTTTTCCACCTATAATACTGTCTCTGCTCACAAGAGGTATTAGGTGGTGAAGACTTGGGTGAGGTATTGCATGAGGCAAATCTCTCCTTTTCCACCTCAGGGAACTGGGTCTTAAAAACCTAAGGGAAATGTAAGTAGATACTGCATGAAGCAAGGATCTCCTTTTCCAGCTATAATGTTGTCTCTGCTCAATTGACGCATTAGGTCATGAAGACCTGGGTGAGATTGAAATGGGAGCTATTGCACGAAGCAAATCTCTTCTTTTTCACCTCAAACATTCTCTCTGCTCTCTCAAGGAGTTGAGCCTTAAAGACCCAAGAGAGAATTAAGTAGATATTGCATGAAGCAGGTACCTCCTTTAACATTATAATAGTGTCTCTGCTCAGTAGAGGCATTAGGTCATGAAGACCGGGGTAGGATTTAAAAGGGAAACACTGCATGAAGCAGATCTCTCCTTTTCACCTCAAATAATCCCTCTGCTCTCTAGAGGAGTTGGGCATTAAAGATTCAAAAGATAATTAAGAGGATAATACATGAAGCTGGTATCTCTTCTTCCACCATAATTTGTCTCTGCTCACTTGAGACATTAGGTCATGAAGACCTACCTGGGTGAGATATTACATGAAGCAAATCTCTCCTTTTTCACCCCAAACATTCCCTCTGTTCTCTCAAGGAGTTGGGCCTTAAAGACCCAAGAAATAATTAAGTAGATAGTGCATGAAGCAAAGATCTCCTTTTCCATCTATATTACTGTCTTGGACCCCTTGAGAAAGTAGGTCTTCAAGACCTGGGTGAAATACTGCACAAAGCAAATCTCCCCTTTTTCACCTCAAATATTCTCTCCGCTCCCTCAAGGAGATGAGCCTTAAAGGCCCAAGAGAGAATTAAGTAGATTTTTTCATGTAGCAAGAATCTCCATTTCTACCTATAATATCGTCTCTGGCTCATTTAAGGCATTTGGTCGTGAAGACCTGGGTGAGATACTGCATGAAGCAAATCTCTCCTTTTTCACCTCAAACATTCTCTCTGCTCTCTCAAGGTGTTGGGCCTTAAAGACCCAAGAGAGAATTAAGTAGACATTGCATGAAGCAAGTATTCTCTTTTCTACCTATACTATCATCTCTAGCTCAGTTGAGGCATTTGGTCGTGAAGACCTGGGTGAGATACTGCATGAAGCAAATCTCTCCTTTTTCACCTCAAACATTCTCTCTGCTCTCTCAATGTGTTCGGCCTTAAAGACCCAAGAGAGAATTAAGTAGACATTGCATGAAGCAAGTATTCTCTTTTCTACCTATACTATCATCTCTTGCTCATTTGAGGCATTTGGTCGTGAAGACCTGGGTGAGACACTGCATGAAGCAAATCTCTCCTTTTTCACCACAAACGTTCCCTCTGTTCTCTCAAGGTGTCGGGCCTTAAAGACCCAAGAGAGAATTAAGTAGAGATTACATGAAGCAAGGAACACCTTTTCCACCCATGCTACTGTGTCTTCTCTCTTGAGGTCATGAAGATCTGGGTGAGATATTGCATGAAGCAAATCTCTCTCTTCTCTCTCAAAGTGTTGGGCCTTAAAGACCCAAGAGAGAATTAAGTACATATTGCATGAGGCAAGTATTCCATTTTCGACCTATAATATCACCTCTGCTCATTTGAGGCATTTGGTCGTGAAGACCTGGGTGAGATACTGCATGAAGCAAATCTCCCCTTTTTCACCTCAAACATTCTCTCTGCTCTCTCAAGGAGTTGAGCCTTAAAGACCCAAGAGAGAATTAAGTAGATATTGCATGAAGCAGGTACCTCCTTTAACATTATAATAGTGTCTCTGCTCAGTAGAGGGATTAGGTCATGAAGACCGGGGTAGGATTTAAAAGGGAAACACTGCATGAAGCAGATCTCTCCTTTTTCACCTCAAATAATCCCTCTGCTCTCTAGAGGAGTTGGGCATTAAAGATTCAAAAGATAATTAAGAGGATACTACATGAAGCTGGTATCTCTTCTTCCACCATAATTTGTCTCTGCTCACTTGAGACATTAGGTCATGAAGACCTACCTGGGTGAGATATTACATGAAGCAAATCTCTCCTTTTTCACCCCAAACATTCCCTCTGTTCTCTCAAGGAGTTGGGCCTTAAAGACCCAAGAAATAATTAAGTAGATAGTGCATGAAGCAAGGAACTCCTTTTCCATCTATATTATTGTCTCGGCACCCTTGAGGAAGTAGGTCTTCAAGACCTGGGTGAAATACTGCATAAAGCAAATCTCCCCTTTTTCACCTCAAATATTCTCTCCGCTCCCTCAAGGAGGTGAGCCTTAAAGGCCCAAGAGAGAATTAAGTAGATTTTTTCATGTAGCAAGAATCTCCATTTCTACCTATAATATCGTCTCTGGCTCATTTGAGGCATTTGGTCGTGAAGACCTGGGTGAGATACTGCATGAAGCAAATCTCTCCTTTTTCACCTCAAACATTCTCTCTGCTCTCTCAAGGTGTTGGGCCTTAAAGACCCAAGAGAGAATTAAGTAGACATTGCATGAAGCAAGTATTCTCTTTTCTACCTATACTATCATCTCTTGCTCATTTGAGGCATTTGGTCGTGAAGACCTGGGTGAGATACTGCATGAAGCAAATCTCTCCTTTTTCACCACAAACGTTCCCTCTGTTCTCTCAAGGTGTCGGGCCTTAAAGACCCAAGAGAGAATTAAGTAGAGATTACATGAAGCAAGGAACACCTTTTCCACCCATGCTACTGTGTCTGCTCTCTTGAGACATTAGGTCATGAAGATCTGGGTGAGATATTGCATGAAGCAAATCTCTCTCTGCTCTCTCAAAGTGTTGGGCCTTAAAGACCCAAGAGAGAATTAAGTACATATTGCATGAGGCAAGTATTCCATTTTCGACCTATAATATCACCTCTGCTCATTTGAGGCATTTGGTCGTGAAGACCTGGGTGAGATGTTGCATGAAGCAAATCTCCCCTTTTTCACCTCAAACATTCTCTCTGCTCTCTCAAGGAGATGGGCCTTAGAGACCCAAGAGAGAATTAAGTAGATATTGCATGAAGCAAGTATCTCTTTTTCCACCTACAATATCATCTTTGCTCATTTGGGGCATTAGGTCATGAAGACCTTGGTGAGATATTGCATGAAGCAAATCTCTCCTTTTTCACCTCAAACATTCTCTCTGCTCTCTCAAGGAGTTGGGCCTTACAGACCCAAGAGAGAATTAAGTAGAGATTGCATGAAGCAAGTATTGTCTCGACCTCCTTGAGGCATTAGTTCATGAAGATCTGGGTGAGCGATTGCGTGAAGCAATTCTCTCCTTTTTCACCTCAAACCTTCTCTCTGCTTTCCCAAGGAGTTGGGCCTTATCGACCTAGGAGAAAATTAACAAGGAGATGTCGCGTGAAGCAAATTCCTCCTAGTTATCCTCAAACTTGCTCTGAGCTCGGGCAAGGCATTAGATCTTTATGGCCCAAAGGGGAATTAACAAGAAGATACTCCATGAAGCAAGTCACTACTTTTCATTTGCAAACATTCTCTGTGCTCTCTCTGGGATTTTGGCTTTAAAGACTCCAGAGACAATTAAGAAGGAGATCTTACATGAAGCAAATCTCTATGTTTCATGCTCAAATATTCTTTCTGCTATCTCAAGGAGTTAGGCCTTAAAGAGCCAGGAGAGGATTAAGGAGGAGCTATTGCATGAAGCAAATCTCTACTTTTCATCCTCAAATATTTTCACTCTTCATTCATGGAGATAGGCCTTAAAGACCCCCAAACCAATTTAGGAGGAGAAAGTGCATGAAGAAGATTACTCCTTGCCCTTATCCAACATTCAATCGGTTGTCCTTGGACTTAATCAGAAGGATAGATATTGCATGAAGCAAATCTCTCCTTTGCAACCTCAAACATTCTCTCTCAAAGAGTTAGGCCTCAGAGACACTAGACAGAATTAATAAGGAGATATTACAGGAAGCAAATGTCTACTTTTCATCCTCAATTATCATCTCTGCTCCTTCAACAAGGTAGGACCTTAAGACCTAAGATGGAATTAGGGAGGAGATGTTGCATGAATCAGGTCTTCTCTGTTCAACTTCAAACATTTCCTCTGCTCTCTCAAGGGGTTTGTCCTTAGAGAACCCTGAGGGAATAAAGAAGGTGATAATGGCATGAAGCAAAGTTCTCCTTTTTAACCTCCAAACATTCTCTCTGACCCAAGAGAAAATTGAGAAGGAGATGCTGCAGGAAGCAAATTTCTACTTTGCACCCCCAAATATTCTCTCTCCTCATTCATGGAGTTGTGGCTTAAAGACACAAAAGAGAATTAAGGAGGAGAGATACTGCATGAAGCACATCTCTCTTTTTTTCACCTCAGTCATTTCTCGGCTCTCTCTCGGCTTCTACATGAAGCTGGTATCTCTTCTTCCACCATAATTTGTCTCTGCTCACTTGAGACATTAGGTCATGAAGACCTACCTGGGTGAGATATTACATGAAGCAAATCTCTCCTTTTTCACCCCAAAACATTCCCTCTGTTCTCTCAAGGAGTTGGGCCTTAAAGACCCAAGAAATAATTAAGTAGATAGTGCATGAAGCAAGGAACTCCTTTTCCATCTATATTATTGTCTCGGCACCCTTGAGGAAGTAGGTCTTCAAGACCTGGGTGAAATACTGCATAAAGCAAATCTCCCCTTTTTCACCTCAAATATTCTCTCCGCTCCCTCAAGGAGGTGAGCCTTAAAGGCCCAAGAGAGAATTAAGTAGATTTTTTCATGTAGCAAGAATCTCCATTTCTACCTATAATATCGTCTCTGGCTCATTTGAGGCATTTGGTCGTGAAGACCTGGGTGAGATACTGCATGAAGCAAATCTCTCCTTTTTCACCTCAAACATTCTCTCTGCTCTCTCAAGGTGTTGGGCCTTAAAGACCCAAGAGAGAATTAAGTAGACATTGCATGAAGCAAGTATTCTCTTTTCTACCTATACTATCATCTCTTGCTCATTTGAGGCATTTGGTCGTGAAGACCTGGGTGAGATACTGCATGAAGCAAATCTCTCCTTTTTCACCACAAACGTTCCCTCTGTTCTCTCAAGGTGTCGGGCCTTAGAGACCCAAGAGAGAATTAAGTAGAGATTGCATGAAGCAAGGGTCTCCTTTTGTACCCATGCTACTGTGTCTGCTCTCTTGAGACATTAGGTCATGAAGATCTGGGTGAGATATTGCATGAAGCAAATCTCTTTCTGCTCCCTCAAGGTGTTGGGCCTTAAAGATCCAAGAGAGAATTAAGTAGATATTGCATGAAGCAAGGATCTCCTTTTCCATCTATAATATTGTCTCGGCCCCCTTGAGAAAGTAGGTCTTCAAGACCTGCGTGAAATACTGCACAAAGCAAATCTCCCCTTTTTCACCTCAAATATTCTCTCCTCTCCCTCAAGGAGGTGAGCCTTAAAGGCCCAAGAGAGAATTAAGTAGATTTTTTCATGTAGCAAGAATCTCCATTTCTACCTATAATATCGTCTCTGGCTCATTTGAGGCATTTGGTCGTGAAGACCTGGGTGAGATACTGCATGAAGCAAATCTCTCCTTTTTCACCTCAAACATTCTCTCTGCTCTCTCAAGGTGTTGGGCCTTAAAGACCCAAGAGAGAATTAAGTAGACATTGCATGAAGCAAGTATTCTCTTTTCTACCTATACTATCATCTCTAGCTCAGTTGAGGCATTAGGTTGTGAAGACCTGGGTGAGATACTGCATGAAGCAAATCTCTCCTTTTTCACCTCAAACATTCTCTCTGCGCTCTCAATGTGTTCGGCCTTAAAGACCCAAGAGAGAATTAAGTAGACATTGCATGAAGCAAGTATTCTCTTTTCTACCTATACTATCATCTCTTGCTCATTTGAGGCATTTGGTCGTGAAGACCTGGGTGAGATACTGCATGAAGCAAATCTCTCCTTTTTCACCACAAACGTTCCCTCTGTTTTTTCAAGGTGTCGGGCCTTAAAGACCCAAGAGAGAATTAAGTAGAGATTACATGAAGCAAGGAACACCTTTTCCACCCATGCTACTGTGTCTTCTCTCTTGAGGTCATGAAGATCTGGGTGAGATATTGCATGAAGCAAATCTCTCTCTTCTCTCTCAAAGTGTTGGGCCTTAAAGACCCAAGAGAGAATTAAGTACATATTGCATGAGGCAAGTATTCCATTTTCGACCTATAATATCACCTCTGCTCATTTGAGGCATTTGGTCGTGAAGACCTGGGTGAGATACTGCATGAAGCAAATCTCCCCTTTTTCACCTCAAACATTCTCTCTGCTCTCTCAAGGAGTTGAGCCTTAAAGACCCAAGAGAGAATTAAGTAGATATTGCATGAAGCAGGTACCTCCTTTAACATTATAATAGTGTCTCTGCTCAGTAGAGGCATTAGGTCATGAAGACCGGGGTAGGATTTAAAAGGGAAACACTGCATGAAGCAGATCTCTCCTTTTTCACCTCAAATAATCCCTCTGCTCTCTAGAGGAGTTGGGCATTAAAGATTCAAAAGATAATTAAGAGGATACTACATGAAGCTGGTATCTCTTCTTCCACCATAATTTGTCTCTGCTCACTTGAGACATTAGGTCATGAAGACCTACCTGGGTGAGATATTACATGAAGCAAATCTCTCCTTTTTCACTCCAAACATTCCCTCTGTTCTCTCAAGGAGTTGGGCCTTAAAGACCCAAGAAATAATTAAGTAGATAGTGCATGAAGCAAGGAACTCCTTTACCATCTATATTATTGTCTCGGCACCCTTGAGGAAGTAGGTCTTCAAGACCTGGGTGAAATACTGCATAAAGCAAATCTCCCCTTTTTCACCTCAAATATTCTCTCCACTCCCTCAAGGAGGTGAGCCTTAAAGGCCCAAGAGAGAATTAAGTAGATTTTTTCATGTAGCAAGAATCTCCATTTCTACCTATAATATCGTCTCTGGCTCATTTGAGGCATTTGGTCGTGAAGACCTGGGTGAGATACTGCATGAAGCAAATCTCTCCTTTTTCACCTCAAACATTCTCTCTGCTCTCTCAGGGTGTTGGGCCTTAAAGACCCAAGAGAGAATTAAGTAGACATTGCATGAAGCAAGTATTCTCTTTTCTACCTATACTATCATCTCTTGCTCATTTGAGGCATTTGGTCGTGAAGACCTGGGTGAGATACTGCATGAAGCAAATCTCTCCTTTTTCACCACAAACGTTCCCTCTGTTCTCTCAAGGTGTCGGGCCTTAAAGACCCAAGAGAGAATTAAGTAGAGATTACATGAAGCAAGGAACACCTTTTCCACCCATGCTACTGTGTCTGCTCTCTTGAGACATTAGGTCATGAAGATCTGGGTGAGATATTGCATGAAGCAAATCTCTCTCTGCTCTCTCAAAGTGTTGGGCCTTAAAGACCCAAGAGAGAATTAAGTACATATTGCATGAGGCAAGTATTCCATTTTCGACCTATAATATCACCTCTGCTCATTTGAGGCATTTGGTCGTGAAGACCTGGGTGAGATGTTGCATGAAGCAAATCTCCCCTTTTTCACCTCAAACATTCTCTCTGCTCTCTCAAGGAGATGGGCCTTAGAGACCCAAGAGAGAATTAAGTAGATATTGCATGAAGCAAGTATCTCTTTTTCCACCTACAATATCATCTTTGCTCATTTGGGGCATTAGGTCATGAAGACCTTGGTGAGATATTGCATGAAGCAAATCTCTCCTTTTTCACCTCAAACATTCTCTCTGCTCTCTCAAGGAGTTGGGCCTTACAGACCCAAGAGAGAATTAAGTAGAGATTGCATGAAGCAAGTATTGTCTCGACCTCCTTGAGGCATTAGTTCATGAAGATCTGGGTGAGCGATTGCGTGAAGCAATTCTCTCCTTTTTCACCTCAAACCTTCTCTCTGCTTTCCCAAGGAGTTGGGCCTTATCGACCTAGGAGAAAATTAACAAGGAGATGTCGCGTGAAACAAATTCCTCCTAGTTATCCTCAAACTTGCTCTGAGCTCGGGCAAGGCATTAGATCTTTATGGCCCAAAGGGGAATTAACAAGAAGATACTCCATGAAGCAAGTCACTACTTTTCATTTGCAAACATTCTCTGTGCTCTCTCTGGGATTTTGGCTTTAAAGACTCCAGAGACAATTAAGAAGGAGATCTTACATGAAGCAAATCTCTACGTTTCATGCTCAAATATTCTTTCTGCTATCTCAAGGAGTTAGGCCTTAAAGAGCCAGGAGAGGATTAAGGAGGAGCTATTGCATGAAGCAAATCTCTACTTTTCATCCTCAAATATTTTCACTCTTCATTCATGGAGATAGGTCTTAAAGACCCCCAAACCAATTTAGGAGGAGAAAGTGCATGAAGAAGATTACTCCTTGCCCTTATCCAACATTCAATCGGTTGTCCTTGGACTTAATCAGAAGGATAGATATTGCATGAAGCAAATCTCTCCTTTGCAACCTCAAACATTCTCTCTCAAAGAGTTAGGCCTCAGAGACACTAGACAGAATTAATAAGGAGATATTACAGGAAGCAAATGTCTACTTTTCATCCTCAATTATCATCTCTGCTCCTTCAACAAGGTAGGACCTTAAGACCTAAGATGGAATTAGGGAGGAGATGTTGCATGAATCAGGTCTTCTCTGTTCAACTTCAAACATTTCCTCTGCTCTCTCAAGGGGTTTGTCCTTAGAGAACCCTGAGGGAATAAAGAAGGTGATAATGGCATGAAGCAAAGTTCTCCTTTTTAACCTCCAAACATTCTCTCTGACCCAAGAGAAAATTGAGAAGGAGATGCTGCAGGAAGCAAATTTCTACTTTGCACCCCCAAATATTCTCTCTCCTCATTCATGGAGTTGTGGCTTAAAGACACAAAAGAGAATTAAGGAGGAGAGATACTGCATGAAGCACATCTCTCTTTTTTTCACCTCAGTCATTTCTCGGCTCTCTCTAGGAGTTAGGCCTTAAAGGCCCAGGGGAGATTGAAGGAGGAGATATTGCATGAACAAGAATTCTCTTTTCATTTTCAAACTTTCACTATGCTCTCTTAAGGGATTTGGCTTTAAAGACCCTTGAGAGACGTTCAGAAGAGATATATGGTGTGAAGCAAATCTTTCCTTATTTACCTCATTCTCTTTGCTCTTATAAAGAGTTAAGCCTTAAAGGCCTAAGAGAGAATTAAGAAAGAGTTATTGCATGAAGCAAATCTCTCCTTTTCATCTTCAATCAGACTCTCTGCTCTGTCACAGAGTTATGCCTGAAGACCCAAGAGAAAATTAAGGAGAAGATATTGTATGAAGCAGATTTCTCCTTTTCATTTTCAAGGATTCACCCTGCTCTCTCAGGAAATTTGGCCTTAGACGCAGGAGACTATTGTGAAGAAGATATGGCACGAAACAGATGTCTCATTTACCTCTTCAAACATTTTCTCTGATCACTTGAGGAATTGCTTCATAAAGACCAAGGGGAGAAGGAAGGGGAGATATTGCCTGAAGCAAAGCTCTTCTTTTCCACCCAAAATAGTCTCAGTGCTCCCCACTGCCATTACGTTGTGAAGATCAGTGGGAGATACTGCATGAAGCAAATCTCTCCTCTTTCACCTCAAACATTCTATCTGCTCTCTCAAGGTGTTGGGCCTTAAAGACCAAAGAGAGAGTCAAGTAGATACGGCATGAAGCAAGTATCTCTTTTTCCACCTACAATATCATCTCTGCTAATTTGAGGTATTAGGAAAGGGAGGACCTGGGTGAGATATTGCATGAAGCAAATCTCTCCTTTTTCACCTCAAACATTCCCTCTGCTCTCTCAAGCTGTTGGGCCTTAAAGACCCATTAAGAGAATTAAGTAGATATTGCATGAAGCAAGTATCTCTTTTTCTACCTACATTATCATCTCTGCTCATTTGAGGCACTTGGTCATGAAGACCTGTGTGAGATATTGCATGAAGCAAATCTCTCCTTTTTCACCTCAAACATTCCCTCTGCTCTCTCAATCTGTTGGGCCTTAAAGACCCATTAAGAGAATTAAGTAGATATTGCATGAAGCAAGTATCTCTTTTTCCACCTACATTATCATCTCTGTTCATTTGAGGCACTTGGTCATGAAGACCTGTGTGAGATATTGCATGAAGCAAATGTCTCCTTTTTCACCTCAATCTTTGTCTCTGCTCTCTCAGGGGTTTGGGCCTTAATGACCCCAGAGAGATTTAAGTAGATACTGCATGAAGCAAGAATCTCCTTTGCCACCTATCATTACTGTCTCTGCTTTCTTGAGGCATTAGGACGTGAAGACCTGGGGGAGATACTGCATGAAGCAAATCTCTCCTTTTTCACCTCAAACACTCAGTCTGCTCTCTGAAGGAGTGGGGCCTTAATGACCCAAGAGAGAATTAAGTACATATTGCATGAAGCAAGGAACGGAACTCCTTTTCCACCTACAATATCATCTCTGCTCATTTGAGGCATTCGGTCATGAAGACCTTGGTGAGATATTGCATGAAGCAAATCTCTCTTTTTTCACCTCAAACATTCTCTCTGCTCTCTCAAGGAGTTGGGCCTTAAAGACCCAAGAGAGAATTAAGTAGAGATTGCATGAAGCAAGTATCTCTTTCTCCACCTACAATATCATCTCTGCTCATTTGAGGCATTAGGTCATGAAGACCTTGGTGAGATATTGCATGAAGCTAATCTCTCCTTTTTCACCTCAAACATTCTCTCTGTTCCCTCAAGGAGGTGGGCCTTAAAGGCCCAAGAGAGAATTATGCAGTGATTGCATGAAGCAAGAATCTTCTTTGCCAGCTCTAATGTCACCTCTGCTTATTTGAGGCATTTGGTCGTGAAGACCTGGGTGAGATACTGCATGAAGCAAATCTCTCCTTTTTCACCTCGAACATTCTCTCTGATCTCTCAAGCAGTTAGGCCTTCAAGACCCAAGAGAGAATTAAGTAGAGATTAGATGAAGCAAGTATCTCTTTCTCCACCTGCAATATCAAATCTGCTCATTTGCAGCATTCGGTCATGAGGACCTTGCTGAGATATTGCATGAAGCAAATCTCTCCTTTTTTACCTCAAACATTCTCTCTGCTCTCTCAACGAGTTGGGCCTTAAAGACCTAAGAGAGAATTAAATAGATATTGCATGAAGCAAGTATCTCTTTTTCCACCTACATTATCATCTCTGTTCATTTGAGGCACTTGGTCATGAAGACCTGTGTGAGATATTGCATGAAGCAAATGTCTCCTTTTTCACCTCAATCTTTGTCTCTGCTCTCTCAGGGGTTTGGGCCTTAATGACCCCAGAGAGATTTAAGTAGATACTGCATGAAGCAAGAATCTCCTTTGCCACCTATCATTACTGTCTCTGCTTTCTTGAGGCATTAGGACGTGAAGACCTGGGGGAGATACTGCATGAAGCAAATCTCTCCTTTTTCACCTCAAACACTCAGTCTGCTCTCTGAAGGAGTGGGGCCTTAATGACCCAAGAGAGAATTAAGTACATATTGCATGAAGCAAGGAACGGAACTCCTTTTCCACCTACAATATCATCTCTGCTCATTTGAGGCATTCGGTCATGAAGACCTTGGTGAGATATTGCATGAAGCAAATCTCTCTTTTTTCACCTCAAACATTCTCTCTGCTCTCTCAAGGAGTTGGGCCTTAAAGACCCAAGAGAGAATTAAGTAGAGATTGCATGAAGCAAGTATCTCTTTCTCCACCTACAATATCATCTCTGCTCATTTGAGGCATTAGGTCATGAAGACCTTGGTGAGATATTGCATGAAGCTAATCTCTCCTTTTTCACCTCAAACATTCTCTCTGTTCCCTCAAGGAGGTGGGCCTTAAAGGCCCAAGAGAGAATTATGCAGTGATTGCATGAAGCAAGAATCTTCTTTGCCAGCTCTAATGTCACCTCTGCTTATTTGAGGCATTTGGTCGTGAAGACCTGGGTGAGATACTGCATGAAGCAAATCTCTCCTTTTTCACCTCGAACATTCTCTCTGATCTCTCAAGCAGTTAGGCCTTCAAGACCCAAGAGAGAATTAAGTAGAGATTAGATGAAGCAAGTATCTCTTTCTCCACCTGCAATATCAAATCTGCTCATTTGCAGCATTCGGTCATGAGGACCTTGCTGAGATATTGCATGAAGCAAATCTCTCCTTTTTTACCTCAAACATTCTCTCTGCTCTCTCAACGAGTTGGGCCTTAAAGACCTAAGAGAGAATTAAATAGATATTGCATGAAGCAAGTATCTCTTTTTCCACCTACATTATCATCTCTGTTCATTTGAGGCACTTGGTCATGAAGACCTGTGTGAGATATTGCATGAAGCAAATGTCTCCTTTTTCACCTCAATCTTTGTCTCTGCTCTCTCAGGGGTTTGGGCCTTAATGACCCCAGAGAGATTTAAGTAGATACTGCATGAAGCAAGAATCTCCTTTGCCACCTATCATTACTGTCTCTGCTTTCTTGAGGCATTAGGACGTGAAGACCTGGGGGAGATACTGCATGAAGCAAATCTCTCCTTTTTCACCTCAAACACTCAGTCTGCTCTCTGAAGGAGTGGGGCCTTAATGACCCAAGAGAGAATTAAGTACATATTGCATGAAGCAAGGAACGGAACTCCTTTTCCACCTACAATATCATCTCTGCTCATTTGAGGCATTCGGTCATGAAGACCTTGGTGAGATATTGCATGAAGCAAATCTCTCTTTTTTCACCTCAAACATTCTCTCTGCTCTCTCAAGGAGTTAGGCCTTAAAGACCCAAGAGAGAATTAAGTAGAGATTGCATGAAGCAAGTATCTCTTTCTCCACCTACAATATCATCTCTGCTCATTTGAGGCATTAGGTCATGAAGACCTTGGTGAGATATTGCATGAAGCTAATCTCTCCTTTTTCACCTCAAACATTCTCTCTGTTCCCTCAAGGAGGTGGGCCTTAAAGGCCCAAGAGAGAATTATGCAGTGATTGCATGAAGCAAGAATCTTCTTTGCCAGCTCTAATGTCACCTCTGCTTATTTGAGGCATTTGGTCGTGAAGACCTGGGTGAGATACTGCATGAAGCAAATCTCTCCTTTTTCACCTCGAACATTCTCTCTGATCTCTCAAGCAGTTAGGCCTTCAAGACCCAAGAGAGAATTAAGTAGAGATTAGATGAAGCAAGTATCTCTTTCTCCACCTGCAATATCAAATCTGCTCATTTGCAGCATTCGGTCATGAGGACCTTGCTGAGATATTGCATGAAGCAAATCTCTCCTTTTTTACCTCAAACATTCTCTCTGCTCTCTCAACGAGTTGGGCCTTAAAGACCTAAGAGAGAATTAAATAGATATTGCATGAAGCAAGTATCTCCTTTTCCACCTACAATATCATCTCTGCTCATTTGAGGCATTAGGTCATGAAGACCTCGGTGAGATATTGCATGAAGCAGATCTCCCCTTTTTCACCTCAAACATTCTCTCTGCTCTCTCAAGGAGTTGGGCCTTAAAGACCTAAGAGAGAATTAAATAGATATTGCATGAAGCAAGTATCTCCTTTTCCACCTACAATATCATCTCTGCTCATTGGAGGCATTAGGTCATGAAGACCTTGGTGAGATATTGCATGAAGCAGAGCTCTCCTTTTCACCTCAAACATTCTCTCTGCTCTCTCAAGGAGTTAGGCCTTAAAGACCCGAGAGAGAACTAAGTAGATATTGCATGAAGCTAGTATCTCCTTTTCCACCTACAGTATCACCTCTGCTCATCTGAGGCATATGGTCGTGAAGACTTGGGTTAGATATTGCATGGAGCAAATCTCTTTTTCATTTGAAACATTCTCCCTGCTCTCTCAAGCTATTGGGCCGTAAAGGTCCAATAAGACAATTAGTAGATAGCAGGTATCTCCTTTTCCACCTATAATATTGTCTCTGCTCTATTGAGGCATTAGATCGTGAAGATCTGGGTTAGATACTGCATAAAGCAAATCTCTCCTTTTTCACCTCAAACATTCTCTCTGCTATCTCCAGGAGTGGGGAACGTAAAGACCCAAGAGAGAATTAAGTAGCTATTGCATGAAGCAAGTATCTCCTGTCCCACCTACAATATCATCTCTGCTCATCTGAGGCATTATTAGGTCATGAAGACCTTGGTGAGATATTGCATGAAGCAAATCTCTCCTTTTTCACCTCAAACATTCTCTCTGCTCTCTCAAGGAGTTGGGCCTTAAAGACCCAAGAGAGAATTAAGTAGAGATTGCATGAAGCAAGTATCTCTTTCTCCACCTACAGTATCATCTCTGCTCATCTGAGGCATTAGGTCATGAAGACCTTGGTAAGATGTTGCATGAAGCAAATCTCTCCTTTTTCACCTCAGTTTTTCCTCTGCTATCTCCAGGAATGGGGGACTTTAAGACCTAAGAGAGAATTAAGTAGATATTGCATGAAGCAAGCTTTTCCTTTTCCTCCTGTAATATTGTCTCTGCTCACTTGAGGCATTAGGTCGTGAAGACATGGGTGAGATACTGCATGAAGCAAATCTCTCCTTTTTCACCTCAAACATTCTCTTTGCTCTCTCAAGGGGTTAGGCCTTAAAGACCCAACAGAGAATTATGGAGTAGACATTGCATGAAGCAAGTCTCTCCTATTCCCATCAAACATTCTCAAAGGGGTTTGGCCATAAAGACCCAGGAGAGAATACAGAAGGTGACACGCCATGAAGCAAATACCTCCTTCTTTCACACTTCAAATATTCTGGCAGCAAAATGTAGTTGATTTTATATGAAATTTGAGGATAAGCTTTTACTCCCCTGCCTCAAGTCTTAAAAGCTTGCACAATTGGCTGTGGTGGAAACTTTAGGAAATTTCTCCTCTTTAACCTCAGAAATTAATGTTTTCTTCCTCCTTGTAGCTGGTCATAAAGATCGGGGTGGAACTCTTACAAGCTCCGGGGAGATTGGGTGTACCCTGAAAGAGTTTCTCTTTATCCATCTCTTGCACTTTTCCTCAACTTGATCCTCAGTTTCTTGCTTCAGGTTTCCACGATCTTTTCCAGTGAAGATCTGAGCCATTTGCATTCTTTTCATTTTGGTTCCAGTCCTTTCCTGGGAAGAGAAAAACGCTTCATCATCATCTCCAGACCCCGGTGATCCGGACTTATCCTGGCACTCTGTCCATTTTACCCTATTCATGTTCAGGCAGCGTATCGAAATCCTGAGTTGATGTGAACGGCCTGATTCATTCTGGCATTGCGGGATTACTGGCCTTCATCCTCAGAAAGGTAAAGGAACTAGGAGACAAAATATCACTACGCGGGTCTAATTCCCACAGGCAGCATGTTACGGTGAAGTTCCAGGCATAAATAGCCCAGTTTGCCTTCAACCAAGACTTCTATCCTAAAAGTCATTTTGTAAAAAGCCTTTAAAATGGCGAGCTGACCAAATTTAACTTACAGTGGACTCTATTAAGGGACAGGCATTTCAGTTTCAAAGGAAAATTGAAAAAATAAATCCCCATTCCACACCCTGAAAAGTTACGTTTCTGAATATTTCCCAGAGCCGTCATTTTAATTGGTCACCAGTTCCTCCAGGGCAGGAAATGTATCTTTAACTCCCACTGTGCTCTCCATACCAATGAGCACAGCACGCTACAGAACGGGGGTGCCCAATCAGTACGGCTGTGTTGAAGATAAAATGAAACCGGAGCATTTCCCCAATTTCCTTTCCAATTAGACCAAGTGAATCCAGCCACCCCTCATGTTACCTCCTCCACTACCTGTCCCCTCTCTCTTACCTTGGGTGCACCTGGCATCTCTCCATCTGGCCCACCTCGCCCACCCACGGCTGACATCTCCACTTCCCTTGTCAACGGCAGGCGATGTGGGTAGTTCAGGTTTCTGAAAAAAAACCAAACTGGGTTTGAGAGCAGAGCCACTCCTTCACTTTCCTAGACTAAAGCAGGTGGAGAGCCCTACTCCAAATCCGTTTCAAATAAGCGTTATTATACGATTGCCGCTGTGTCACAAGTTATTTGCTTTCCCCTCGTCTGATCAAAATCCTCACAACAGTCACCCAAACCAATAGTCAGGGGAGAGAACTCTTGAAAATCACAGCGGTTTATGCTACGGAACTCTATCGGAGGTTTACGGGGATATAAAGTAAATTTCCTTTGGAAATTTACACTAAGGCTCCTTTTGACCTAATGTTAATGTCCTATTTAATTATTTTCTACCAAACTCCATTCTGTCTGTCCTCTATGAAATTACTGGCCAAGATATTTAGGCTGATTACATCTCCTCTCTTTCCCTGACTCAAGTTTTAAAGTGCAAAAGCAATACTTACTCAAGTTCTTTCCGCTGAAAATGGATTGAGTAAATATTATGTGAGGAAATTGTTAGTTCATTTTCTTCTCCAATGTCTTAGATTAGTAAGTCTGAGACAAAGATACCGCAGGTAAAACGTGCTAATGGCTAGGAACTGGGCTTTTATAAAGATT
Source organism: Ornithorhynchus anatinus (assembly GCF_004115215.2). Lineage (NCBI taxonomy): Eukaryota > Metazoa > Chordata > Mammalia > Monotremata > Ornithorhynchidae > Ornithorhynchus > Ornithorhynchus anatinus. The sequence goes on from NW_024396844.1 coordinate 39,554, forward strand.
CATTTGGTTAGAACGATATAAGGATTTCCTCCCACACCAGAAACAATTTGAGATACTCATTTTTTTCTTTTGTCAGGCAGTCAGTTCCTTGTCTCCTCTCCATATGTTTTGGTGTCCTCAATTCTCCTGGATTTCCCCTCCGATCTGCTTCCTCCTGGGGGTCCTGCGCTGTCTCCCCGGATTCCCCTCAGGGTACTTCCTCAGGCACCTGAGTGATAGAACTGGGTGAAACAAAGTCATAGCATGATTTCCCACCTATGAGTTTGCCTTGAAAAGAATTTCAACACATTCACAAGGTTTTCCAGGTGGTACCCAAAACGCTATTGCAAAAATAAACCTAATTTTGCCTCTCTCATTGTCACTAAGCTTATATTTTTAATTAAACTCTCTCTCCTACCTTCAAGGGCAGGTGCCCACCCTCTTCCAGAGTCCTTCCTCTTACGTCCATTTTTTCCTTGAAATCGGGTTTCTTTGCCATATCCTCCCCTGGGCCGTGGTGCCAAGGAAGAGTCAATCGTGTCTGAGATGTCTGTCTGCAGGCTGGTGAATTCCAGAGGAAGCTGGACCATATGGAGAGTTCTGGGGATCGTGGCCTAGAACATGGGGGGACTGTTTGACTAGGAGTATTGTTGTGGAGGTGGTGGGGAAGGATAAGGAAGGGGATAGATAAAAACAGATTAAGAGTTAGGGAGGTGAGGTGACGACATTGGCTCAATAGAAAGAGGAAAAGAGGGGAGAAACAGAAGACCCCCGCCATTGATTCGCCCCTTCCCTTTCCTCCCTCCACTGCCACCGTGCCCCCTGCATTGTGGCTCTCACCGAGACCTAGGGGGCACCGAGTGGTAATGCCAACAGGATAAACGTCGAAATTTCCACCTCCTAGCCCCCAGTTTCCCCAGTTCCCTCTCACCAGGCTGTCCCAGCTGCCCCCCTGCAAAATGGGGCTGCCGGGACAGCTGCCAGGCCAGAGACTCAGACACAATCACAGGACTCCTTCATGAGCCAGGGAGGTTCTCCTGCACCACCTGCAATTTTAACTCTTTTCTCCAACCAATAATTGATTTCAAGACCTAACCGGGACATAGATCCCAAAAGAAAGTTAAATGACTCCCAAATCTAGTCCCCCTCATCATCACCAGTATACTATACATTAAACTCTCCCTCCAGCCTTCCCTCAAAGGGGTGTATCTTCCCTCCTCCCCTCAGTCCTAATCTCTTACCTGAAAATCTTCCTAGAAAGAGGGTTTCTCTTACCATTTTGTCCATCTGCCTGGGATTGGCTCAGTTGGGGTGCAGAGGAAATAGTGAGGCAGGAATATCCCAGGATGGCTGGTGGAAAACAAATTCCAGAGGAAGCGGGACAGACTGCCTAGCCTGGGGGACAGGAGGGAGTCCTGGATTGTTGAGAAGCTGGTTGACTAAACGGGAGAAAAGGAAGACGATAGAAAAGGAGAGAGAGGGAGGGAGGGGAGGTCAGAAAGGGAAAGGGGAGGAAGGGAGAAGGGGGAGCCCCTCCCCTCCGCACTCCGCACCACCATCTCCCCTGAAATGGGGCTCTAACTGAGGATCGAGGAGAAGCTAATGGTAATGTTGCTGAGGGTTCAAACCCTCAGGCCTACTTCCTCCCAACCAGTTTCCCGGCTCCCTCTCACCATGCTGTCCCTGCTTCCCCCTGCAAAATGGGGCTGCAGGGACAGCTGCCGGGCCATTGATGCAGAAGCCATCACACAACGTCTTCACGAGTCAGGGAAGGGCTCTTGCTCTGCCTGTAACAAACTCATTTTTCCAACAAATCACTTTTGCAAAATCACCCAAGATGCTGGCCCGAATAACTGAAGTTCACCTGATACACAAATTTTGTCCCTCTTATTCTCATAAATTTCTCATCTCTCTCATTGTCCCTCCTTCCCTCAAACTCATTAGGCTAAAAGTGTCCAAAAGACCAGAGGTAAATTTTCCCATCTTTTTTCTTCCAAATGAAGACTCTAGAGACAGAATGATTTCTATCACAAAATTTCCACATATCAATAGTCAATGGAAAGGAGAATTATATGTGATTTTTATATGTCAATGATGCCTTTTTTATATGTCAACTTTTAATGATTAATTTTAATTTTAAATTATTTCATTGTTTTGGGTTTCCTAAGGTTTTTAAAAATATTTATTTATTTATTTATTAATTTATTTATTTAACTGCTTAACTGGCTTTTCAAGGGACATGGATTTAATGAATGCAGGTGTATGAGCTTGACTGTAAATGAAAGTGTTCTTCCATTGAATAGTGAAAGCGGGAAAAAAATCAGTTTCTAATGGTTAATATGGTTAGGAAAGAAGGGAAAAGGTTTACCTCGGGTTATGCGCGAGCCATTTTAACAGTGACCTAAAGTTGCGTTACAGTACTATAGAATTTTGCAGTCCTCTAAATCTCTACACATTTTCTCCTCTCTCTCCCTCCCAGACAAAAAAAAGGGGGTGTCCCTGCTCTCACCCTTCAGCACCTGGGCCCTGAAGATCCAGGGTGGATATAATTCTTAAGAGGCTGCAGGAGATTACACTAAGCTTTTACATCAAACAAAGCCCTCCTTTCCCTCTCCCACAGTTTGGACAATAAAGACCGGAGGTGGTGACCGGCCCCGCAGACAGTTGCCTGATTTCCATGTGTCCTCTCTTCTTCTGCAGCTGATGAACATGCACTCCACACAGCCTATCTCCGCCAAGGCTGACACTGCAGAGGGACAGGACATACTGTCAAATTCTCTATCGTGTGTATACACAAGAAGCTAACTATTAGAATCATGAGTTACAATCAGCAAACAATTTTTGGAATTTTCACTCCTTCATAAAAACTTCTTTAACATTTATCGCCCTGGCTAGAGGAGCTGGAGCATATGCCTACTCTTTCCTTTCAAGTGCGATGGGACAGAAGAGAGAAAAACAATAGAATTGACAGAATTACAATGCTCTTTTGAAGTCATCTCTGTTTCACAGTATTTACAACCAAGTATCTTCTAAAGAAAACAACGGCCCTGTGTGTGCCCAACATATATTTTGGAGAGGCCGACCTACCCGTTTCTTTCTCCTTCGACCGTTGAGGTATCAGAGGCGAACCATCGTCAGTTCCTGCATCAGCCGAATAGGCAGGAGAGTCTTTCAGAGACAAGCTGGTATCAGAGGGGGCCCCAAGTCTACTGACCCACTCAATCCAGGGGATTCTGAGGGAGAGGTCAATTGCATCCATGCACACAAACTGACGTAGACATTTGATCTTCCTAAAAATTAACTGCATTGGGGTCTTCAGCATGCTGAGAGGGGAGGACCTAGATCTGGGCTTCCTTAGACTTCTAGATTCCCTAGCCATTACAGAGAGGCAGGCCAAGCTAGGGAATCCCCAAAAACCTGAGGAAATCGGATGGAAAAACACCCCCCCCCCCCGTTTTCGGGGGGGATGGAAAAACACCCCCTCTCTCTCCGTTTTCGGGGGGGAATAAGAGCTGACAGGTATTGCCCAGAAAGCGATGGGCAAAAATTCAGGTTTTGTGCACATCTGGATAATAGTAAGCCTAACCTTGGAGCTTGTAATGTTTTTGTGAATTATGATAAAACCTTTGTCACAGGAGTAGGACTTGAAACATTAGCAGGCCCTCCTTGCACAGCTGGAATGTGCCATACTTCAGTGAATCAATCATTGGTATTTTTGGAGTGCTTACTCTGTGAGGAGCATGCCACAGTGCATTTCCAAGAGTTGGGAGACATGCTCCCTGCCCCCAAAGAGCTTACAATAGTCTAGAGAGGGAAACAGAGATTGAAATAAATAGCTCAGCTACAATGCAAAACATTCCCCATGACCCAACCTCTCGCACTCTCCTCTCATACCTGTTTTGCTGTCCCCAAGGCCCTGGGCGTTGATGTCGTTTGTCCCCCGCAGGTAGTGTGAGAGGATAAAGGTGAAAACTCTTTCAGAGGTTTTCAGGGGAATTAGCATGGAGCCTTTGCTGTGCCGTACCTCAGATTGGCTCAAGTAGCCAGGCCTTGAAGACCAAGGAGAGAACTACGATGGAGAGATTGTGCATGAAGCAATTCTCTCCTTTTCTTCCTCCGATATTCTCTTTGTTCTCCTAAGGAGTTGGGCCTTAAAGACCCAGGAGATGATTATGAAATGCATATTGCATGAAGCAAACTGCTCCCTTCCCTCTCAAATATTAACTCTGTTCGCTCATGGAGTCCTGCCATGAAGACCCGGTAGAGAATTTAGTGGGAGAAATTGCAAGAAGGAAAGCTCGCCTTTTCCCAACTCAAACATTCTTTAGGTTCTCTCAGGATATTAGGCTTTAAAGACCCAGGAGACATGTATGAAGAACGAAGAACATGAAGCAAATTTCTCTTTTACCTCTTCAATCATTTTCTCTGCTCTCTCAGGGAGTTTGGCCTTAAAGACCCAGATGAGAATTACAAAGCAGAGATGTTCCATGAAGCAAATCTTTCCTTCTTCCCCTCAAACATTCTCTCTGCCCCCTCGAGGAGTTAGGCCTTAAAGACTCCAGAGAGAATTAAGGAGGAGAAATTGCATGAAGCATGTTCCTCCCTTTCATTGTCAAACATTTATTCAGCTCTCTCAGGGAATTTGGCCTTAAGGTCCCATGAGATAATTAAGAAGGAGAGAAGCTGCACGACGCAAATCTCTCCCTTGTCACAGCAAATATTCTCCCTGCACTCTCAACGAGTTAGGCCTATAAGGCCCAAGAGAGAATTAAGAAGAAGACAGTGTAGGAAGCAAATCTCTCCTTTTTAACCTCCGATATTAATTTTTTGCTCCTCCTTGTCCCTGGTCATAAAGATCCGGGGTAGAACTCTTACAAGCTTTGGGGAGATTGGGTGTACCCTGAAAGAGCTTTTCTTTCTCCATCTCTTGCGGTTTTCCTCAACTTGATCCTTATTTTCTTTATCACTCTCTTCAGGTTTCCAAGATCGTTTCCAAGGAAGAGCGGAGCCATTTGCATTCCTTTCAGTTTTGTTCCAGTCCTTTCCTGGGAAGAGAAAAACGCTTCATCATCATCTCCAGACCACGGTGATCCGGACTTGTCCATTTTACCCCATTAATGTCCAGGTAGTGGATCAAAATCCTGAGTTGGTGTGGATGGCTGGGTTCTTTTTGGCACTGTAGGATTACTGGCCACCGTCCTCAGAAAGGTAAAGGGACTAGGAGACAAAATATCACTATGCGGGGCTAATTCCCACAGGTAGCGTGCTATGGTAAACTTCCAGGCATGAATAGCCCGGTTTGCCTCCAACCAAGACTTCTATCCTAGAAAGTCATTTTGTAAAAGGCCTTTAAAATGGTGAGTTGACCAAATTTAACTTACAGTGGACTCTGTTAGGGGACAGGCGTTTCAGTATGAAACGAAAATTGACGAAACATCCTCATTCCATGCCCTTCAGAATCTTTCCCAGACCCGTCACTGTAATCGGTCACCACTTCCTCGAGGGCAGGAAATGGATCTTTAACTTCCACTGTGCTCTCCCCACCACTTAGTACAGCACACTACGACACATGGGTGCTCAATCACTACGACAGCATGGAAGATAAAAATAAAACCTGAGCATTCCCCCAGTTTTCCCTCCCTTTAGAGGAAATGAATCCTGCTGTCCCTCACGTCACCTTCTCCACTACCTCTCCCCTCCTTCTTACCTTGGGTGCACTTGGCATCTTTCCATCTGGCCCACCTCGCCCACCCATGGCTGACATCTCCATTTTCCTTGATGCCGGCAGCGATGGGGTCAGTTCAGTTTTCTGCAAAGAACCAACCGCGGTTGGAGAGCAAAGCCGCACCTTCACTTTCCTAGACTAGAGCAGGTGGAGAGCCCTACTCCTAATCCATTCCAAATTAGCATTATTATTCGAGTGCCATTGTGTCACAAGTTTTTTTTTTGCCTTAGGTTGATCAAAATCCTCCCAACAGTCACCCAAACCAATAGTCAGGGGAGAGAACTCTTGAAAATCACAGCGGTTCACGCTACGGAACTCTCTATCGGAGGCTTGCGGGGACATAAAGTAAATTTCCTTTGGAAACTTACGCTAAGGCTCCTTTTGACCTAATTTCAATGTCCTATTTAATTATTTTCTACCAAACTCCATTCTGTCTGTCCTCTATTAAATTATTGGCCAAGATATTTAGACTGATTACATCCCCTCTCTTTCCCTGACTCAAGTTTTAAAGTGCAAAAGCAATTTGAACTCAAGTTTTTTCCTCTGAAAACGGATTGGGCAAATACTGTATGAGGAAAATGTGCACTCATTTATTTCTCCGATGTCTTATTGGTACGTTTGAGAGAAAGATACTGGAGGTAAAACATGCTAATGGCTAGGAACAAGGTTCATTTGGGGTAAACGCTATCAGAATTTCCTCTCACACCAGAAACGATTGGAGATACTTATTTTTTTCTTTTATGAGGCAAATGTCTTGGTGTCCCTGGGTCTCCTGGATTTCCCCTCAGATCTTCTTCCTCCTCTGGGCCCTGCTCTGTCCATCCTGATTCCCCTCAGGGTAGTTCCTCAGGCACCTGAGTGACAGAACCGGACGAAACAACCTCCTAGTACAATTTCCCACCTTTGGTTTTACCTTCACAAGAAATCTGACTTCTTCACAGGGTTTTCAGGACAAATCCCAAGGAGCTGGTGCAAAAACAAAACTAGTTTGGTACCCCTCGTTGTCGCTAAGCTTATACTATAAATTAAATTCTCTCTCGTACCTTTGGAAGCATGTGACTTCCCTCTTCCCAAATCCTTCCTCTTACGTCCAATTTTTTCCTCCAAACAGGGATTCTCCTGCCATATCCTCCACTGGCCCGGGGAGATCACAGCTGTAGGGCTAAGGAATGAGTCAATCACGTCTGAGTTGTCTGTCTGCAGGCTGGTGAAAACCAGGGGAAGCTGGACCGTACGGCTCCTTCTGGGGCTCGTGGCCTCGATTCTGGGGTGCTGTCTGACTAAGAGGACTGCTGGGGAG
>NW_024396845.1:0-28634 GCF_004115215.2 Ornithorhynchus anatinus
GAGCCCAGACTCTTCCAAGCCTCCAAAACCTCTGTAAGTCTCAGTCGGTCTGAGCCCAGACTTTTCATTTCCCCTGGGCCCTAAGCAATGCTCGGCCCTAATTCTTCCCAGCCCTGAACTGTTCTGAGGCCTCGGCTCCCTAACCTCAAACCCAAGTGGTGGACTCACCTTTCTGCGTGACTTTAATTGCCCTGAGCCCTAGGAAGACACTCTGAGTCCTCAGACCTCTTCTTAGCCCTGAGAGCAGTCAGAGACCTTGAATCTGTTCACACCTCAACTGGGCCAAGGCATGATGCTTCTGTGCCCCTTCCACTCTGCCGGGGATCCTCCTTATGCGATGTAGACTACAAGGGGCCCTATGCCGCTCTGGGCCCTACATGTCTGTGCCTTAGGCCCCTCAGACTTTCAATCTCTCTCTGTCGAGATTACCGCTATCCAAGCCCTGCCACTCTCTGGGCCATGACCATTCATGCCCTTCAGAAGCCCTGAGTCCTCACGCTCCAGAGGATAAATCTGCTTGGAGACCAAATCCTTCAGCGCCCATCAAGCTCTGAGCCCTCTAATCACTCTGAGCCAAAGGGCATTCGAGCTAATCCTCCCTTAGCCCCCAAACAGATTAAGTTTGTTGGCCCTCACGCCCTGAACCCAGGCTACAGGCCTAATCCTCCGGAGCCCAAAAGGCTACCTCGTTTATCCTGTTTTGGAAGCCCGGAGAAGCCCATGAGGACCAATTCGAGCCCTAATGAGAGCCCAATGAGAGCCCTAATTCGATCTATACTCCAGCCCTCTCTCAACCCCAGAATTTTCAATCCCCAAAATGCTCACTATGCGAAACTAACAGTTTTCCTAATCCTCTGGATCCCTCAGTTGACTCTGAGTGTGCCCTAATCTTCTTGGAATCCTAACTCAGCTGCACCCTATGAGGGATCAATTATCTGACCATGGTTGCAGAGCAGTGCTGAGCACTTTACTACTGCTTGCTAAGTACAATACATCAATAGAGACACAAAGCCAGGTAAGAGTGGGATTACATTCTAAAGTGGGGGAGAAAGACATTAAAACAAGTGAACAGGTATGAAGATAAATAAATAGAATTATAGGTTTCTACCTATATACATCTGTCCTGTGAGGTGAGGGGTGGGAGAGAGCAAAGGGAGTGAGTCGAGGTGACGTAGAAACAAGCAAGAGCAGAGGAAAAGGGGGATGAGTTTGGGGAGGCTACTTGGAGGAGTGTGCCTACAGGAGGGCTTTGAAGGGGGGAAGAGTGATTGTTGGTGGATTTGAGGAGGGATGGCATTCAAGGCTCGAGGTTGGTTGTGGGCCAGGGTCGACGATGAGATGGGAGAGATCGAGGCCCAGTGAGAAGTTTATCATCAGAGAAGTGGACAATTTGGGCTAGGATGGAGAAGGGGAGAAGAGAGGTGCGGTAAGAAGGGGCAAAGTGAAGGAGAGCTTTAAAGCCAGTAGTAAGGAATTTTTGTTGAGTGTCACAGGACTTAGGTTCTAATCCCAGCCCTGCCATTTGTCTGTTGTGTGAGCTTGGGCAAGTCACTTCGCTTCTCTGTGCCTCAGTTTTCTCTTCTATAAAATGGGGATTTAAAGCGTGAGCCCCACGTGGGAGAACCTGATTACTCTGTATCTACCCCAGCGTTTAGAACATTACTTGGCACATAGTAAGCCCTTAATGAATACCATAATTATTATTAAATTTTTTATTTCTTTAGACTGTGAGCCCGTTATTGGGCAGGGATTGTCTACTTGGAATTGTACATTCCAAGCGCTTAGTACAGTGCTCTGCACACAGTAAGCGCTCAAAAATACTATTGAATGAATGAATGAATATGGATGTCGAAGTCTCCGAGGATCAGAGTGGGCAGAGAGAAGGAGAGAAGGAAGATGAGAAAGGGCTCAAGGTCACTGAAGAAGTCGCAGGTGGGACCAGGAGGGCGGTAGATGATGGCTACAAGTATCTGGAGGGGGTGGTAGAGGCGAATGATATGGTCTTCAACGGAGGGGAAGGAGATGGAAGGGAAGGAGGATAGTGCAGAAGCGGCATCGGGGTGAGAGAAGGAAGCCGACGATTCCTTCCTTTCCGGTGAGCCTAGAGGGAGTGGGAGAAGGAGAGGCCTCTGCTGGAGAGAGCAGCGGAGGAGACCGTATCTTCAGGAGTGAACCAGGTCTTAATAAGGGCGAGGAGAGGAGAGAGCGGGAAAGGAAAAGGTCAAGGATGAAAGGCAGTTTACCTGTAATGGAGCGGGATTCCAAAGTCTACACTTGACAGTAGCTGTGGGTGCAGGGGAGGGAGGGGGAGAGAGCCGCGGTAAGGGGAGGGTTTGGGTGGGAATGACGATGGCGGGCCCTGAACAGGGAGCGGGGGATGAGGGGTGGCAGAGGGACAGGAGGACTGAGATGGGATGTGGGTGGGGAAGAGGGAGGGGGGAAGTGAGAGGAGGGGGTTTGGTGAGAGGAGCTCAGGGGGAGGGGGAAGAGGGGTGGTGCTGTTAAAGTGGGGTTCTAGGGTGGGGGAGGAGGAGAGGAGGCAGAGGAGAGAGCAGGAAAGACTGGGCGAGAGAGAGGAGGGGAAGTGAGGATTGGGAGGGGCCGATGGTCGGGGGGGGGGGAGGACATGGTGAGGTCAGAGAGGTAGGTGGCAGCACTTGAGAACAATTAACAATAACATGTGAAGCGGTAATATAGTAACATGATACAATAAAATATTATTAATAAGTGGGTGATGACGCAGGTTCGGGTGTGACTTTGACCAAGGGTCGATCTGATCAAAACCAAAAGACTAGCGGCAAGGAGAGTCCTGTGGCTCATGGTCCAATGTCTCTGAGGCGGCGGAGGGAGCCCCTGAGGATTCCAATGTGGGGTTGCGGGTGCAGGTGGCGGCTAAGGTAACACAGTGAGAACAAGGGCATTGTTGCCTGGGGATGGAGGTGGGAAAGGGAGGTGGGGGAAATCTATCACCTCACAGGGGAGGAGGGAGTGAGGGCTTCCCAAAGGATGGCCGCTTCCGGCCAGAGTAAGGGGAGAGCGGTTTGGGAGGTAATGTCCAACGGCCCGGGGGCGGGGGGGAGGGGGCGGCAGGGGAGGATAATGTCCTAAGGCCTGGGGGTGCGAGGAGCAGGGGAGCACAATGTCCCAAAACTCCGGGGGAAGGGTGTGCTAGGGAGAAGAGAGTCCTGTGGTTCGTGTTTCCTACCAGGATGGGCTACGAGGGTCAGGGAAAGTTGTAGGGAGGTCTGGGAGCTACTCGTGGATCTGGTGGCTGTGGGGCCTGCGGTGGCGTGGGAGGCGGGGAGAAGGGGCATCCTCAGTGTCGGATCCTTGAGCGGGGATGCAGAAGTCCAGGTTGGAGAGCTGACCATAAGCCCGGGACAGGTCACTGAAGTCTGATAGCATGGCTCCAAGGAAGGGGAGGTCCTGAGTCGACGTGGTGGTGATGACTGGAGGAGAAAGATTCAGCCGGGAATAAGGGGATCGGGGTCCAAGGCGCGGTCCAAAGGAGAGGCGGTTCCGGCGCAAATGTGTCGGCGATCGGGAGCCAAAGAGCTAGCCGGGACCAGGGACGGGCGGTCTAAGGCGCGGCTCGAAGGGAGCAGAGTTCCGAGTCCATGTGACGGCAAGCAGTGGAGGAGAGAGATTCAGCCGGGAATTAGCACCCTGAGTGCTGTAGGGGCCAGAATGATGGGCCCTCAATGGGCTCTCTAGGTTTCTGAAACGGGATGAGGACTAGGCTGCCTTTTGGGCTCTGTAGGATTAGGCCTAAAGCCAGGGATCAGGGCTTGAGGGCCAATAGACTCAAATCTGTTTGAGGGCTCAGGTAGGATTAGCTCGCAGAACGCCCTTAGGGCTCAGAGTGATTAGAAGGCTCAGAGCATTTTAGGGCACCGAAGGATTTGGTCTCCAAGTGGATTTATCCTCTGGAGTGTGAGGGCTCAAGACTTCTGCAGGGCATGGAATGATCATGGCCCAGTGAATGGCAGGTCTCAGAAAGTGGTAACCTCTCCAACCTGGAGAGGTTGAAAGTCTGAGAGGACTAAGGGACAGACAGGTAGGGCCCAGAACAGCATAGGGCAGAGAGTGATTAGGGCCCCTAGTAGTCTAGGTCTCAGAAGGAGGAGCAGCTGCGAAGCAGTCGGGAGCCCAGAAAGATCATGCCTTGGCCCAGTTCGGGTGTGAGCAGGATCAAGGCATCTGACTGTTCCTGGGGCTAAGAAGAGGTCAGAGGACTCAGAGTGTCTTCCTAGGGCTCAGAGCAATTAAAGTCACGCAGAGAGGTGAGTCCAGCATGGCTCCGTGGAAAGAGCACGGGCTTTGGAGTCATGGGTTCAAATCCTGGCTCGGCCACTTGTCAGCTGTGTGACTTTGGGCAAGTCACTTAACTTCTCTGTGCCTCAGTTACCTCATCTGTAAAATGGGGAGTAAGACTGTGAGCCCCACGTGGGACAAGCTGATTCCCCTGTGTCTACCCCAGTGCTTAGAACAGTGCTTGGCACATAGTAAGCGCTTAACAAATACCAACATTATTATCATTATTATCCTCCCCTTGGATTTGGGGGTTAGGAAGACGAGGGCTCAGAGTAGTTTAGGACAGGGAAGGATTAGGGCCAAGCATTGTTTAGAAAGCCTGGGGGAAATTAAGAGTCTGGGCAAATGAGGGCCCAGATGGACTGGGGCTTAGATTGGTTGGGGGGCTCAGAAGAATCTGGGCTCAGGGCAGCTGTTAGGGGTTAGAGAATTCAGATTCAGAGCATTGAGAGACTCAGGAGGATTCATGATCCCAGCAGCTAACAAAGAGCAGCAGAGGTTTAGGGGTCCAGAGGGTTATTAATGGTCCCCAAAGATAATCACTGGATAGTTTCCTTGATCTCATGGTCCAGAAAGGGAGTGCTAAAAGTCATACAGCATCGCATGGAGACCTACAAGGAACAGGAATTGTCCGATGTTCAAGAGGGGTTCGAAAGGAAAGGTCTAGGGATGTGAAAAATTACTGGTCATGTCTGTTGGATAAGTGAAAGCCCAAAAGAATATTGGAAGGATGTCAGCCTATGCTTTATTGATTAAGGTGAGGCCTTTGACTGTTTGGATCCCGATAAACTCTGGAACACATTAAGGAAAGCAGGCTTGGTAAACCATTTAATTGCATTGATACGGAACCTTTAACTGAAGAGGAGGCTAAAATCAGAACAGAATGTGGTGACCCAGATTGGTTTGCCATTAGCAAGGGGCAAAGACAAGGATGTGTTTCACTGCCTTATCTCTTCATCCTAAATACTGAATCCATAATGAGAGAAGCTGGATTGGAGGAAGATGAACGGGTGATAGAGACTGGAGGAAGGAGTATAAACAACCCTCATTAAGCTGATGCTATTATGTTACTAGTAGAAAGTGAAGATTTGAAGGGCTTCTTCTCAAAAGTTAAGGAACAAAGAAAAAGATGGGCCTCCATTTGAATGTCAAGAAAACAGAGATCATGACAACTAAAAGCTTAAATAGATTTGTAGTGGATGGAGATAAGCTCACTATAGTTGACCTTTTTTTATTCTCCTCGATCAAAAATCAGCAATAAAGGAACTAATAATCAAGAAACACAGCAGAGATTCCCATTAAGAAGACTTGTTAGAAGAGCCTGGAAAAGTCGGGAAATGTACTGATGTAAGAATTACCAGAAAAATCCAAATTACCAATTCTATGGTGTTTCCAGTGACAATGTATGGATCAGAATCTTGGACAATGAAAAGCAGGAATGAAAGAATGTCAATTCTTTTGAAATGCGGTGTTGGTAAATACTTCTATAAATACCATGGACTGCCTGAAAAGCATGTAAATGGACTGTGGAGCAAATACAGTCAAAGCAGTCTTTGGAAGACCAACAGACTCGACTTAGATTAGCATATTTTGGACTCATCATCACGAGGAAAAATTTTCTGGAGTAGACATTAATGCTAGGAGAATTCCAGGGAAAATATGGAACAGAAAGAGTAGCAGCTAGATGTCTAAAATACATAGCAACGTTAACGGAAGAACCGTTAGTACTTAGAAGAACAGTTAGAACCATTAAATGAACCGCTAGAAATGAAAGAACCATTAGAAGATGGTTTAGAAATGGAAAAACCGTTAGAAGAACCGTTAGAATTGGAAGAGCTCTGCGCTCACCTCCTCACTGTGCCTCGTTCTTGCCTGTCCCGCCACTGAACCCTGGCCCACCTTCTACCTCTGGACTGGAATGCCCTCCTGCTCACATCCACCAAACTAGCTCTCTTCCCTCTTGAAAGCCCTACTGAGAGCTTAGCTCCTCCAGGAGGCCTTTCCAGACTGAGCCCCCCCTTTTTCCTCTGCTTCTCCTCCCCTTCCCATCATCCGTAATCCTTCCTTCTGCTCTACCCCCCCCCCCCTCACAGCACTTGTGTATATTTGTACATATTGATTCCTCTATTTAATTAATGATGTCTATAAATCTATAATTCCATTAATTTGTTTTGATGGTATTGATATCATGTCTGCTTGTTGTGTTTTGTTGTCAGTCTCCCCCTTCTAGACTGTGAGCCTGTTGTTAGGTAGGGATTGTCACTCTTTGTTGCCTAATTGTACTTTCCAAGCGCTTAGTACAGTACTCTGCGCACAGTAAGGGTTCCATAAATGCAATCGAATGAATGAATTAAAGTTAGAAAAGTTTTGAATTATGAGAGAGGGGAGGACCTTCTGGAGACAGTATATCAATGGAGTCTCTCTGCTTCGCAAAGGACTAGATGACACTAAAATAATCATGATAATGAAGACTTAGTTCCAACAGGTGGTAAAGGATCCATTGTTCTGGCGGGCTCAGCTGGGTTTAAGGGCAGTTAGGTTCAAATCGGATTGAGGGCTCAGGTATAGGATTAGCCCTCAGAGTGCCTTAGGGCTCACAGCGATAAAAGGGCTCAAAGCAGTATAGGGCTTTAAAGGCTTTGTGCTTAAAACAGATTTGCCACCAGGAGCATGAGGACTCAGGCCGTCAGGGAAGGATTAGGTCTTGGTGATGTTTAGGACTCAGGGGAAATTAAGAGTCTGGGTGAAGGAGGGCTCAGAACCACTGGGGCTTAGTGTGGCATTGGGGGTTCAGAAGAATTTGGGCTCAGGGCAGCTTTCAAGGGTGAGAGAGATTTGGATTCAGAACATTAAAGGGCTCAGTAGGACTCATGCTATGAATAGTTAACGTAAGGCTGTGGAGGGGTAGGCGTCCAGTGGGTTATTAATGAATCCCCAAAGACAATTAGCAAACAGATCCCTTGATATCACGAGTTACCAATATACTGTTAAAAATCATACAGCATTGCACAGAGACCTACATGGAACATGAATTGTGCAGTGTTTGAGCAGAGTTTCAGAGGAAAGGACGAGGGATGCATAACATTACTGCTGAGGTCCGTTGGACCTCAGCAGAAAGAGAATATCAAAAGGATGTCAGTCTGTGCTTTATTGATTACAGTAAGGTCTTTGACTGTGTGGATCATAAAAATCTCTGGAGGACATGCAGGAAAATGGGCTTGGGAGACCATTTAAGTGCATTGATATTAATTGGTATTTGTTAAGCGCTTACTATGTTCCAAGCACCGTTCTAAGTGCTGGGTAGAAACGAGGTAAACAGGTGTCCTAAGTGGGGCTCACAGTTTTAATCCCCGTTGTCCAAATGAGGTAACTGAGGCACAGAGAAGTGAAGTGACTTGCCCAAAGTCACCCACCTGACAAATGGCAGAGTTGGGATTAGAACCCAGACTTCTGACTCCCAAACCCGTGCTCTTTCCACTGAGCTATGCTGCTTATCAGCAGTGAGACTTTGGGCAAGTCACTTGACTTCTCTGTGCCTCAGTTACCTCATCTACAAAAAGGGGATTATGACTGAGAGCCCCATGGGGGACAATCTGATCACCTTCTCTCCCTCCCAGCTCTTAGAACAATGCTTTGCACATAATAAACGCTTAACCAATGCCATCATTATTATTATTACTACCTGAGCTGAAATCAGGGCCTCTAGTATTTTAGAGTTCAATCACATCGGGACCCCCAAGCGACTTAGGGCTCAGAAGGATTAACACTAAGTTTGTTTTAAGGAGCAGAAAACTATAGGGAGGCCCAGAGCACTTTGGGGCTCTGAAGGATTAGGAATCAAAAGTGGCTTGGGTGCTCAAAGGAGTGACAACCGGAGTTTCTTTAAGGGAACAGAAGAACAAAGAGTCGGAGTGGGTTAGGGCTCAGAAAGATTGTGACTGAAGTGAAATGCAGTGTGCAGCCAGATTAGGATCCAGGACTCTGAATTAGGGGTTTCAAAGTAGGGGTTTTTCATTCTTAGAATGAGAGTTAGGTGTTTTAAAAAGTCTAGGCGTCTGAAGCATTAGGCCTGGGTAGCAGGTTTTTGGCTAGACGGATTAGGACCGGGAGCAGTTTCGGGAGAGATATTTAGGATTCTTAGAGCTCCAACAGGATAGGTCTCAGAGCAGTCTGGAGAGTCAGCCCAAACAGTGGTCCAATTGGTTTGTGGCTCAGAAGGATAGGGCCAAAAGCCCTTTAGAGGTCAGAAGGATTAAGGCGTTCAAGGTCAGCGTGTTTTCAGGTCCCCAAGGTCTTTCCATGATTCATTCATTCATGCATTCATTCATTCATTCATCCATTCATCCATTCATCCGTTGGTTTGTTGGTTCGTTGGTTCGTTCGTTCGTCCGTTCATTCAATAATATTTATGGAGTGCTTACTATGTGCACAGCACTGTATTAAGTGATTGGAATGTACAATTCAGCAACAGATAGAGACAATCCCTGAACACTGACAGGTTTACAGTCTAATCTGGGAAGACAGACAGACAAAAACAATAGCAATAAATAGAATCAAGGGGATATACACTTCATTAACAAAATAAATAGGGTAATAAAAATATATACAAATGAGCAAATGAGCATAGTGCTGAGGGGAGGGGAAGGGGGAGGAGCAGAGGAAAAGGGGGAAAGGGGACTTAACTCAGGGGAGCTGAAGGGAGGGGCAGAGAGGCAGCAGAGGGAGCAGAGGGAAAAGGGGAAGCTCAGTCTGAGAAGGCCTCTTGGAAGAGGTGAGCTCTCAGCAGGGCTTGAAGAGAGGAAGAGAGTTAGTTTGGCGGAGGTGAGGAGGTAGGGCATTCCAGGACAGCATGAGGACGTAGGGCAGGGATCGATGCTGGGATAGGCGAGAACCGGGGACGGTAAGGAGGTAAGCGCTTAACCAATGCCAATATCATTATTATTATTATTATCATTGTTAGTATTGATACGGAACCTGCATCCTGAATGGGAGGCTACAATAAAAACAGAATATGCAGATTGATTTCCATTAGTGAAGGGGAAGGACAAGGATCAATCTTATCACCTGGTCTCTTCATCCTTTCTCCTGAATACATCATGAGTTAAGCCGGATTGGCCGAAGATGAACAGGGAGTAAAGATTGCAGGAAGGAAAAGAAGCAACCTTCATTAAGCTTCAGCTTCTACCATTCAAGCAGAGAGCAAAAATTTGAAGGGTTTAGTATTAATTATTACTATTAGTATTATTAATATTATTAGTACTAGTATTATTATTAGTATTAGTAGTATTAGGGCTTAGTATCATCCCCTTCTCCTCTACACCTAATCTCACCTTGGCTTCACAGGTTCGGTCCTCTCCTGGTTCTCCTCTTATCTCTCCTGCCGGTCATTCTCGGTCTCCTTCGCAGGCTCCTCCTCCCCCTCCCATCCTCTAACCGTTGGAGTTTCTCAAGGGTCAGTTCTTGGCTCTCTTCTGTTCTCTATTTACACTCACTCCCTTGGTGAACTCATCCGCTCTCACGGCTTCAACTACCATCTCTAAGCAGATGACACACAGATCTACATCTCTGCCCTGTCCTCTCCCCCTTCCCGCAGGTTCGTATCTCCTCCTGTCTCCAGGACGTCTCCACCTGGATGTCTGCCGCCACCTAAAACTCAAAAAGACCAAAACTGAGCTCCTCATCTTCCCTCTCAAGCCCGGTCCTCTCCCTGACTTCCCTATCACTGTGGATGGTACAACCACCCTTCCCATCTCTCAGGCCCTCAACCTCCTTGTTATCTTTGATTTGGCTCTCTCGTTCACCCCACACATCCGATCCCTTACCAAGACCTGCCGGTCTCACCTTTATAATATCACCAAGATCCGCCCTTTCCCCTCCACCCAAATGGCTACCTTACTGCTACAGGCTCTAGTAATATCCCGGCTAGAATACTGGGTCAGCCTTTTCTCTGATTTTCCTTCCTCCTCTCTCGCCCCACTCCAGTCTATTCTTCACTCCGCTGCCCGGCTCATCTTCCTGCAGAAACACTCTGGGCATGTCACTCCCCTTCTTAAAAACCTCCAGTGGTTGCCTATCAACCTCTGCACAAAACAAAAACTTTTCACTCTAGGCTTCAAGGCTCTCCATCAACTGGCCCCTTCCTACCTCTCCTCCCTTCTCTCTTTCTACTGCCCACCCCGCATGCTCCACTCCTCTGCTGCCCAACTCCTCACCGTCCCTAGGTCACACCTATCCCGCCATTGATCCGCGGGCCACATCCTCCTGCGGTCCTGTAATGTCCCCCCCTCCTCACCTCCGCCAGACTAATTCTCTTCCTCTCTTCAAAACCCTACTTAAAGCTCAGCTCCTCCAAGAGGCCTTCCCAGACTGAGCTCCCCTTTCCCCTCTGCTCCCTCTACCCCTCCTTCACCTCTCCACAGCTAAACCCTCTTCTCCCCGTTCTCCCTCTGCTCCTCCCCCTCTCGCATCCCGTCCTATCAGCACTGTACTCGTCCGCTCATCTGTATATATCTTAATCACCCTATTTATTTGGTTTAATGAGATGTACATCACCCTGATTCGATTTATTTGTTATTGTTTGAATGGCATGTTCTTCCCCTTGACTCTATTTATTGCCATTGTTCTTGTCTGTCTCTCTACCCCCCAATCAGACTGTAAGCCTGTCAAAGGGCAGGGACTGTCTCCATCTGTTGCCAATTTGTACATTCCAAGCACTTAGTACAGTGCTCTGCACATAGTAAGCGCTCAACAAATACTACTGAATGAATGAATGAATATTAAAAGTTAAGGAGCAATAGGAAAATGGAGGGGCCTCCATTTGAAAATCCAGAAAACAAATGTCATGACAACTGGAAGTTTTAACATATTTGTAATGGGTGGAGAAAACATTGAAATAGTTAAAAATTCTTCTCTCCTGGGATCAATAATCAATAATAAAAAGAAACAAATAGCCGAGAATACACTGAAGGTTCAGGTTAGGAAGACTCCCTTTGAAGAACCAGGAAAAAGTCAGGAAATATGCTGTGGTAAGGATTGTCACAAAATTCGCAGTTCTCAAATGTCAATGTAGAGATCAGAATGCTGGACAGGATGGAAGGAACATGGATTTTTGAAATGTGGTGTAGAAGATGGCTTTTGTGGATACCACGGATTGCCAGAAAAACAACCAAATGGATTTTGGAGCCAATTAAGCCAAAGGGGTCTTTGGCAAGCCAAATGACTCGATTTAGATAGGCATATTTTGAACACATAATCCAGAAGACTAATTCTCTGAAGAAGACACTTCTGTTAGGAAAAGTCCGGGGAAAATGTGGAAGAGACAGACCAGTAGCTAGATGGGTGGAGACCATAACAACGGTAACTAGCATAAAGATAGAACGGTCCCGGATTATGGCAGAGGACAGGATGTTCTGGAGAAAGTATACCTGTGGAGTCACTATGAATCAGAAATGATGTCATGGCCCTAAATAATAATGATAATGAGAACTTAGTTCCAACAGTTGGTAGAGGATCCAACATTCTGTCAGGCTCAGATGGATTATGGCTCGGAGTGTTTTTTAGGGCACTGGAGAGCCATGGGTCAGGATAGGTTTAGCCAGCTGAAGGAATGGAACACAGTGAGTTTGCTACTCTGAGAGGCTTAGGGATCAGAACATCTGGGACTCCGAGACCTTCATTTGGGACTCAGGTCTCTGAGGATTCAAAATCTGGTGTTGACAGAGCAGGAAAGGGGCTCAAACAATGAGAACATAGAGAGATCGGGGCAACCTTCCGAAAAAGTAGGGCCTAAGGTAGATCGGGACCGAAAGAATTGGGGAGAAGAGGTAATGGCACCTGAGCAGAACAGGCGCCTTGAGCAAGCCCCAAGAGGGTGGGGGCTCAGAAAGATTAGGACTCCTTTGGATAGAAGTTCTCCAGAAGGCTCGGGATGAATAGCATTTTATGGGATATAAAGGGTTAGGATCAAAGCGGTTCAAAGGACCCAGGGTTTAAGCCACAGAGCAGTTTCGGGGGAGCCGAAAGGATCCGGACTAAGCGTGGTTTAGGGACAGGATGGAATGGAATTCCAGAGAGATGCACTGTGCTGAAGGATTGAGCATTGGAGCAGTGTAATGTTCGGAAGAACTGTGCAGCTTAGCACAATTCGAGGCTGCAACTCTAGTGGAGGAACAAGAAATTCTGGGTTCTGGGCTCTGTGAAACGGGGCCCTGTGTGATTTTTGGTCTAAAAGACTGAGTCCTAACAGAAATTGAGAGTTGAGAATTGATTAGGTGACTGCTGGATGAGGGACCACAGCGGGATGTGTTGCCTAAGAATTGCCACCCATGAGCGGGTTAGATGTGAGAGACAGTTGGAGACCTGGGTGATGAGTGCTCTGAGGGTTTTATCATTATCATTATTAAGTGCTGTGGAGTCATTTCTGATTCATAGCGACTCCATGGATGTACTTTCTCCAGAACGTCCTGTCTTCTGCCACAATCCGCAACCTTTCTAATGGTTCTACCACTATCGGGTCAGAAACCTGTGGGCTCTGAGAAGTTGAGAATTGTGAGTGATTTGGGGTTGAGGGTAATTAGGACTCAGAGAAGTAGGGTCTCAGCGTTGTTGGGGAGGAATTTATTAGGATTTGGAGAGAATTAGATTTTAAGAAGACTTGGGGTCCAAATCCCCAAGGGCCCAGAAGGAGCAGCACACTTGAGGGGTTTCAGAGCTTCAAGCGTTAGGAAACAAGAGTGCTGTTTAGGTCTAAGACAGATTCGGGTTTGGATCACCCGGAAGGCTCTGAAGAGTCAGTACGCATGGAGAGTAAGGGCTTAGAAAGTTTAGAGGTCAGTGCAGGCTGAGTGGTTGAAAAGATCTGGTTTGAACAGAGGTGAATGTGTGTCCATAGGTAAGCGTGCATGTGGGTTTGTGTTTGTATGTGTGAATGTGTTTTGGAGGGTGTGTACATGTGTGTGCTTGTGGGTCTGTGTGTGCGTGCACGTTGTACATGTATGTCCCCATATGATTCTGTAGGTTTCGGGCTCCAGGAAGAGCAGGCAGGAATTTAGGGTGTTGGGTTCAGAATTGACTAGGACTCAGGAACGTTGGGGTGCAGATGATATGGATTGGATTCAGATTCAGAGCACTTCAAGGCTCAGGAGGGCAGGGGAAGGATCAGGGATCAGGTGTTAAATAGTCCCCAAAGACTTGGTTCCAACAGTGCTCAGAGGATTGATCCTGCTCTAGGGCACAGCCGGGTTAGGGGTCCAAGATGGGTAGTGCATACTCAGAGTTGATTGAGGTCTCCAAATGATTTGGGAAACAGTGGGTTTCACATGCTCAGCTTCTTAGGAATGAAAACCCTTGGGACTCAGAGAGGGCTGTTGCACAGATCGAATTAGGGCACAAGCTTATTAGGGCTCAAAGATGTTTAAGAACCCAGAGCTGTTAGACCTCCTACTTTCAAGAGCCTGATTGCCTCAGAGCTCAGTGGGAATAGGCCTCAGAGCTCCTCGAGGGCACAGATGGAGAACAGGACCCAGAGCAGCAGAGTGGGCCAAAGGATTAGGTTTCTAGGTGATAACAAGGAGAACAATGATAACAATAATAATGGAAGAACCATTAGATTGTTTGACAACCATAGTGGAAGACACGACGTTTTGAAGACAGTATTCCCATTGGGTCATCGTACATTGCAAAGGACTTGACGGCACTTAATAATAATGATAATGAATATCTTGTTCCAGCATTTGGTAGATGACCCAACATTGTGTCAGGCTTAGCTGGATTCCGGTTCAGAGTGTTTTTTAAGGCATGGGAGAGCCAGGGCTGAGGGTGGGTTTAGGTCTCAGAAGGATTGGGACTAGAGGGGTTGGCTATTCAGAGAGCCTTAGGGATCAGAAAATCTGGGGCTCAGAGAGATCCATTTGGGGCTCAGGTGTCTGAGTACATGTGGGTTCTCAGCTCAGGGATCGGGCTCAAACGACGAGAACGCAGAGCCATTGAGGGCATCTACCAAAGGAGGAGGTCCCGAAGCAGACCAGGGCCCAGAAGGATGAGGAATCAGTGCAAAGGCCACCTGAGCAGAACGGGCGCCTCGAGCAATTTCGTAGGAAATGATACCCCTGAGACACAGAAGGAGCAAGATTGCAAGGGACTTTTAAGGCTCTTTGTAAGCAGTAGAAGGGATGAGCACTGTTTAGGGCTCAGACTGATTCAGATTCAGAGTACTTGAAGGGCTCCAAAGAGTCAGTAGCCGAGCAGTTTAGGGCTCAGAAGTTTTAGAGACTGGTGCTATGAATGAGCGTGTGTGTGTGTGTCTTTGTGTGTGAGTGTGTGTGAGAGTACGAGAGAGAGAGAGAGAGAGAGAGTGTGTGTGTGTGTGTGTGTGTGTGTATTCCTGTCTGTAGATGGAGAGTTATGGGAAGAGCAGGCGGGAGTTAGGGCATTTGGTTCAGAGTTCTGTACAGGTTAGAAACGCTGGGGCTCAGAGATGTGCCAAAGGTCAGTTGGATTAGGAGTCAGAGCACATAAAGGGTCAGGAGGATTGATGCTCACAGCACTTAATGGAGGGCTGGGAAAGGCTCAGGGAATGGATTTTTAATGGTCCCCAAAGACCTGGTTCAAATGTCACAAGAGGATTCATCCTTCTCGAGAGCTCAGCTAGGGAAAGACTCTAGCAAATGAGGGCACACTCAGAATCTATTGAGGGGTACAACAAACTGGGGACATGGTGAGTTGCACGTGCTGAGAGTCTTAGGAATGAGAAGCACTGGGGCTCAGAGAAGACTGGAGCGTAGAGTAAATTAGAGTTCCGGCTTATTAGGTCTCAGAGACGTTTAGGGACCCCGAGCCATGCGGCCTCTAAGCGTCAGGCTTAGAGCTCAGTGGGATTACACCTCAGAGCCCCTCGACGACACAGAAGGAGAACGGGGCCCAGAGCGGTGGAAGGCGTCAGATGATTAGGATTCAGAGAGAATTTCACCTGGGCCAAAATCATGGTCTCAAGCAAATTTGTGTTCATTGCCTCTTACTCCATCCTAATCGTCCTCAACCTCTCAGTGGCCTTGACACTGTGGATTATCACCTTCTCAACAACTCTTTATCCAACCTTGGCTTCAGTGACTCTGTCCACTCCTGGTTTTCCTCTTATCTCTCTGTTCACGCATTCTCAGTCTCCTCTGCAGGCTCCTCCTCCCACTTCCAACCATTAACTGTAACGATTCTTCATGGGTAGGTTCCTGGTCCTCTTCTATTTTCCATGTACACTTAGTCCCTGGGGGGAGCTCAATTACTCCCACGGCTTCAACTTTCATCTCTACGTGGATGACACTCCAATCTCTATCTCCTCCCCTTTCTGTCTCCCTCCCTCCAGGTTCGCATCTCCTTCTGCCATCAGGACATCTCTACATGGATGTCCTCCCTTGACCTCAAACTCAACATATCCAAGACAAAGCTCATTATCTTCCCTCCCAAACCCTGTTCTCTCCCTGCTTTTCCCGTTACTGCGGATGGCACTACCAGCATTCCCATCTCCCAAGCCAGCAACCTTGGTATTATCCTTGACTCGCTCTCTCCTACACCCCACGAATCCAATCTGTCACCAGAGCTTGCCGATCTCACCATTACAACATAGCCGAGATCAGCCTTTTTCTCTCCATTGAAACCGCTACCATGCTGGTGCAGTCACCTATCCTATCTCGATTGGATTACTGCATCTCTCCTTCAAGATCTCCAACCACAAGTCTCTCCCCACTGGAGTCCATACTGCATTCTACTGTCCAGATGCTCTTTCTAGAAGAAACCTTCTGGACATGTCACCCCCCGCCCCCCTCAAAAATCTCCAGTGATTACCTAACAACCTCCATATCAAACAAAAACTCCTGACTACCATCTTCAAAGATCGCCATCATGTTGCCCCTTCTTACCTCATGTCCCTTCTCTCCTCTACATCCCAGCGCACACACTACTCTCCTCTGGTGCTAACCTTCTCACTGTGCCTCATTCTCACCTGTCCTGCCGTTGAAGCCCGACCCACGTTCTACCTCTGGCCTGGAGTGCCCTCCCTCCTCAAATCTGCCAAACAGTCACACTCCAATTCCTAAGGATTGCCTTGATGAGGTCCCAGAGTGGCTTGGGGGTACCAAAGATTTGCACCTGGAGTGGATTATGTAAATGAGATACAGTCGAGCAACTGGGAGATAAGTGCTTTGAGGGTCTTGGGGGCTCAGATCCCCGTGGGCCCTGAGAAGTAGAGAACATTGAGCTATTTGAGGTTCAGGCCAATTAGGACTCAGAGATCGTAGGTCTCAGATATATTGGGGAGGAAATGATTAGGTTTCCAAAGAAATCGGGGCCCGATTCCACAAGGGTTCAGAAGGAGCAGGACTCTAGGTAAGTTTTATGTCTCAAAGAAGAAGGAGAGGTGAGCACTGTTTAGGGCTAAGACTGATTCAGATTTTGAGCACTTGGAGGTGTCTGGAGTTTCAGGGATGGAAGCAGGTAAGGGCTCAGAAGGTTTAGAGATTGGTGTGGTTGAAAGGTCCAAAAGATTTGAACAGAATTATGTGTGTCTGTTTGTGAGGCTCTGTTTATGTGTTTGTTAGTGTCTGTGTGAGTGTGTTTTGTGTGTATGTGTGTGCCTCTGCACGTATTTGTAGGTGCCAGGGTCAGGGAAGAGCAGGTGGAAGTTAGGGTGTCAGATTCAGAGTTGTCTAGGGCTCAAGTGTTGAGGCTCTGAGCTGACAGGGTCGGATGGATTCTGGCTCAGAACACTTAAAGGCTCGGGAGGATTTGTGATCACAGCGGTTCGGTGCATAAGGATTGCTAAACGCTTAGAACACCTCGTGGCACATAATAAGCGCTTAAGAAATACCATAATATTATTAATGGAGAGTTGGGGAAGACTCAGGGATTGGGAGTTGAACCGTCCCCAGAGATTTAGAGGGGAACCATCCTGGCCGTCAAACAAGCCCACAGGCTTGGTTTCATCCCTGACTCCGCTCTCTCATTCACCCCACATATCCAATCTGTCGCCAAAGCCTGCTAGTCCCATCTCTGCAACATCGCCAAGAACCATCCTTTCCTCTCCATTCACACCACTATCACATTAGTCCAATCACCCATCCTTTCCTCCCGACTGGATTACTGCATCAATCTCCTTTAAACCATCTTCAAAGATCGCCATCATGTTGCCCCTTCTTACCTCATGTCCCTTCTCTCCTTCAACATCACAGGTGTCTGGATGTCAGAAGGGCTAGAACGATCAGAGGGGAGAACATGTGCAAGGCTCCAAAAGCAGTGAACTCGGTGGAGAAGAGTTGAAAGTCAGAGTAGACTAGGGCTCAGAGCAGCGTAGGGCACAGAACAATCAGGGCCTTGATTGGTCAAGGGTCCAGAAAGAAGTGTCCCCATGGAGTGGGTTGGGACTACGAAAGACCAGGGCTCGGCCCCCATTTTGGGTCAGCATATTGAGGCCTCTGAGTGTTCTTGGGGCTAAGAAGAGACCTGAGGACTCAGAGTGCCTTCCAATGGATCAGAACCATATAAGTCCCACAGAGAGGGGAATGTGCCCCTTGGCTTCAGGATCAGGAAGATGAGGGCTCCGAGTGGTTCGGTGTTGGGATGGATCAAGGCTGAACGTTCTTTAGGGTTTAGGGGAAATGCAGAGTCAGAAGACTACTGGGAGGCCCAGGGCATTCTGGGGCTCTGAAGGATTAGGATTCAAAAGGGGCTTGGAGGCTGCAAAGCGTAGCAGGTGTAGTTGTTCCAAGGGCGAGGAAGATTTTAGATTGGGAGTAGGTTAAGGCTCAAAAGGATTGCAGCTGATTAGAGACACAGTGGACAGTCAGTTTAGGATTCTGAGCACCAGAGGGCGCAGAATTGGAATAAGAGAATTTGGGCAGAGCAGAGCTCTGAAGCATTCAGCCTGGGAGCAGGCTTGAGGTCAGATGGGTCAGGGTCGGGAGCAGCTCGGGGTTGAGATTATTAGGATTCCTAGGGCTCCAAGGGGTTAGGCCTCAGAGTGGACTCTTGGCGAGTAGACTCAAATCCACCTGAGGGGTCAGGTAGGAGTAGCCCTCAGAGCACCTTAGGGTTCAGAGCGAATAGAGGGTTCGGAGAGGTTTAGGGCTTCAGTTGGATTTATCCTCAGGAGGATAAAGGCTCAGCACGTCTGAAGATAGATAGAAAAATCTGGGCCCAGAACGTCGCAGAGCTCTGAAAGCAGTAACCTCGGCAGAGAGAAGTTGAAAGCCAGAGCAGACAAGGCTCAGGCAGGTAGAACTCAGAGTGGTGGAGGACAGGGGCCATCAGGGCTCACTGTGGTCTGGATCTCAAAAGGAGGAGCCCCCACAGAGTGGGACGGGGCTCAGAAGGATGAGGCTTCAGCCCAGATTTGGGGTTGGCAGGGGCTAAAATGAAGTTTGAGGATTCAGAGTATCTTCCTAGGGCTCAGAACAATTAAAGTTACGCAGAGAGGTGAGCCTTGGAATCAGGGTCAGAAAGACAAGAGCTCAGCGCGATTAAGGGCGGGAAAGGATTAGGGCCAAGCAGTGTTTAGGGCTCGGGGAAATTCAGAGTTTGGATGAATGAGGGCTCCGAATGACTGGATCTTAGGGTGGTTGTGGGGCTCAGATGAATTGAGGCTCAGGGCAGCTGCCAGGGGTCAGATCGATTCAGATTCCAGGCATTACAAGGCTCAAAAGGATTCAAGATCCCAGCAACTAACAGAGGGTGGTGGAGGATTAGGGGTCCAGGTTGTTATTAACAGTCCCCAAAAACAACTATCATACAGTTTCCTTGATCTCACAGATATGTGTTTAGAGGTTTCAATGAGTGAGTGTGTGTGTGTGTTCTGTGTGTGTGTGTATATGTGTGTCCCTGCACAAATTTGTAGGTTGCAGGGTTGGGGAAGAGCATGCTGGAGTTAGACTGTTGGGTTCAAAGTTGTGTAGGGCTCAGAAGCATTGAAGCTCCATCCCATGTTAGTCGTCACAGGAATTCAGATTCAGAAAACTTAAAGGCTCAGAGGGATTTGGGCTCACAGCAGTTTATTGAGGGCTGTGGAAGGCTAAGGATTCGGGCGTTGAACAGTCTCCAGCGTCATGGTTCCTGACAGATAGTTGTGCAGGACTCAGTCGGGTTAGGGCTCCAAGCGGAACTGGGCAAACTCAAAGTCGGTTGAGGGCTCCAAAGGATTGGGATCCCAGGGTGTTTCACAAACTGAACATCTTAGGGAGGAGAACCACTGGGGCGCAGACAAGTCTGCAGCTCAGATCAAATTAAGGTTCAGGCCTAGTAGGACCCATTGATGTTTTTAGGATCCAGAGCTTTTAGGTCTCCAACTGTAAGCAGTCCGACTACCTTAGAATTCAGTGGGATTACACCTCGGAGCCACTCAAGGGCACCGAAGGAGAACTGGACCCAGAGCCATGGAGGGCACCTAAAGATTAGGTCTCATAACCAATTCCACCTGACCTGAAATCAGGGCCTTGGACACTTTTGGGTTTGGGCTGGGAGCAGGCTTTGAGGCCAGATGGATTAGGACAGAGAGCAGTTTCACACTCTAGTGATTAGGACTCTTAGGGTTCCAAGGGGTTAGGCCTCATTGCTGCCGGGGGTGGCAGCTGAATCAGAGGTCAGATGCCTTAGGGTCTCAGAAGGAGCAAAGTCCAAAGCCATTTAAGGCTCAGGAGGATTGGGGCTCAGGGCATAGCAGGGCTTACAAGGATTGGCGCACGAGGGCCTCAACAGGCTTCCGAAGCAGGATGAGGACTCTGAAGGATTAGGAGTCAGATGTGGCTTGGGTTCCTCAAGGACTGACACCCGGAATTGTTTGAAAGGAGAAGAAAAGCTAAGACAAAAGGTGGAGGGTGCCAAAGGATGACGACTCAGAGTGAAGTCCACCTGAGCCAGAATTAGGAACTTGAGCACATTAGGATTCAACCGCTTCCACTCCCACTGTTTCAACTATCCATTTCTATGCAGATGTCACCTAAATCTATTTCTCCTCCCATGCCCTCTCTCCCTGTCTCCAGGCCTCCCTGTTTCCAGGTTCTCATCTCCTCCTGCCATCGGGACACATCTACTTGGATGTCCTCCCTCCACACTTAAACTCAACATGTCCAAGACAGAGCTCTTTCTGACCCCTCACAAACCCTGCCCTCTCTCAAACTTTCCCATCACTATGGACGGCACAACCATCCTTCTCATCGCGCAAGCCTGCAACCTTGGTGTCATCCTTGACTTCTCTCTCTCATTCACCCCACATATCCAATCCATCTTCAAAGCATGCAAGTCCCACATGCATATCGTCAAGATTCACCCTTTCCTCTCCATCCAAACTACTACCACGTTCGTACAGTCACTCATCCTATCCCAACTGGATTACTCCTTAAGCCTCCTCTCTGACCTCAAAATCTCCTGCCTCTCCTCACTTCAGTTCCTATTTCTCTCCACTGCCTGGATCATCCTTCTACAGAAACGTTCAGGACATGTCACCCTCCTCCTGCAAAATCTCCAGTGGTTGTCTATCACCCTCCAGATCAAACAAAACCTTCTCACTATAGACTTTAAAGCTCTCCATTACCTTTTCCATTCTTATGTCCCCTTGCTTCTCTCCTTCTATATCACAGCCCGCTCACTCCTCTCCTCTGTGCCTCAATCTCACTCATCTCATCACCTATACCTGGTTTATGTCCTATCTCTGGGCTGGAACTCCCTCCCTCCTCATATCTGCCAACTATCACTCTCTTCCCCCTTCAGAGCTCTACTAAAGGACTAAGGCCCTTGTTCTACAGCTCCCACATTAAGATACAGGAGCTTCCACTCCCATGTCTTCAACTATCATGTCTATGGAGATGATACCCAAACCTACATCTTCTCCCCTGTTCTCTCGTCCGTCCTCCAGACTCATATCTCCTCCTGTCCTCAGGACACCTCCACTTTGATGTCCTCCCGCCCCCTAAAACTCAACTTGTCCAAGACAGAGCTCTTTATGATAAAAGCAATAAAAACAGAATATGCAGATTGATTTCCCATTAGTGAAGGGGAAGGACAAGGATCAATCTTATCGCCTGGTCTCCTGAATACTTGTCATCCTTTCTCCTGTATCTGTATTGGTATTTAGTATTAATTATTACTATTAGTATTATTATTAATATTATTAGTACTAGTATTATTATTAGTATTAGTAGTATTAGGGCTTAGTATCATCCCCTTCTCCTCTACACCTAACCTCACCTTGGCTTCACGGGCTCCGTCCTCTCCTGGTTCTTCTCTTATCTCTCCTGCCGGTCATTCTCGGTCTACTTCTCAGGCTTCTCCTCCCCCTCCCATCCTCTAACTGTTGGAGTTCCTCAAGGGTTAGTTCTTGGCTCTCTTCTTTTCTCCATCTCTGAAAATGCTCTGAGTCCAGATCCTTTCGGCCCCCTTGAAACCACTCTGAGGCTTAATCCCTGGAGTCCTTAAAGAGCTCTGTGTCCTAAACCTCCGCATCCCTAAAAGCGCTCTGCACCTGCAACCTTCTGGCAAATTTTTACCCACTGGAGTTCTAAATAGCTGAGCTCCCAGCTATTCTGCCTCCTAATTCCTTGGAACCCTCACTTACTCAAGACACCCGTTCTGCCTGGGTACCATTGGCTCTACTCCCTCATCCTCTCAACCCCAATCTGCTTCAGACCCTCCATATTTGGAAGGTGCCCACATTTGTTCTGTATTCTCCTCATTCAAGCCCCTTTCCCGCCCTGGGTCCCAATACCTACCTCGGGAACCCTCAGGCACCTGAGCCCCTAATGGACCTCTCTGAGCCCTACGGAAGTAGCAGTCCTCCAACCAGAGTGGGAGTGGTTTAAGTGGTCTTAGTGGTCTAAGCACCCTATCTCTAAGCCTTCCACAGCCCAACATTAGCAGCCTGAGCCTTTAAGTGTTCTGAATCTGAATCCATATGATCCCTGACACCGCTCCGAGCCCCAATACTTCTGAGCCTTCCAGAACTCTGAAACCATTCCCCTAACTCCTGCTAGTTCTTCTCCCAGCCCACCACCTGAGGATTTGTTTGTATGTGGACACACACATACACAAAAACTCACACCTACCCACAGATAAGCCCACACCCACACCCCCCCAAACCATTCCCTGGCCCCGGCCCCACACACATATACTCACAAAGTTACACAAATAAACACTGCCTTGGGAATGGACAGACATGCCCACCTCAGTTCAAATCTTTTGGACCATTTAATCTAACAGCTCTCTGTCCTTAAACATCTCTAAGCCCTTGTAATCCTGAACCTTAATTCAACCTTTCATTCATTCATTCATTCATTCATTCATTCAATAGTACTTATTGAGCGCTTACTATGTGCAGAGCACTGTACTAAGCGCTTGGAATGAACAAGTCGGCAACAGATAGAGACAGTCCCTGCCGTTTGACGGGCTTACAGTCTAATCGGGGGAGACGGACAGACAAGAACAATGGCAGTAACTAGAGACGAGGGGAAGAACATCTCCTAAAAACAATGGCAACTAAATAGAATCAAGGCGATGTACATTTCATTAACAAAATAAATAGGGTAATGAAAATATATACAGTTGAGCGGACGAGTACAGTGCTGAGGGGATGGGAAGGGAGGGGGGAGGACCAGAGGGAAATGGGGGGAAAAGAGGGTTAAGCTGCAGAGAGGTGAAGGGGGGGTGGTAGAGGGAGTAGAGGGAGAAGGGGAGCTCAGTCTGGGAAGGCCTCTTGGAGGAAGTGAGTTTTAAGTAAGGTTTTGAAGAGGGGAAGAGAATTAGTTTGGCAAGGT
Source organism: Ornithorhynchus anatinus (assembly GCF_004115215.2). NCBI lineage: Eukaryota > Metazoa > Chordata > Mammalia > Monotremata > Ornithorhynchidae > Ornithorhynchus > Ornithorhynchus anatinus. The sequence goes on from NW_024396845.1 coordinate 23,100, forward strand.
GAGGAGGGAGGGCATTCCAGGACCGCGGGAGGACATGGCCCAGGGGTCGACGGCGGGATAGGTGAGACTGAGGGATGGCGAGGAGGTGGGTGGCGGAGGACCAGAGCATGCGGGGTGGGTGGTAGAAAGAGAGAAGAGAGGAGTGGTAGGAAGGGGCAAGGTGATGTAGATCCTCGAAGCCTAGAGTGAGGAGTTTTTGTTTGGAGCGGAGGTTGATAGGTAACCACTGGAGTTGTTTAAGAAGGGGAGTGACGTGTCCAGATCGTTTCTGCAGGAAGGTGAGCCGGGCAGCGGAGTGAAGAATAGACTGGAGCGGGGCGAGAGAGGAGGAAGGGAGGTCAGAGAGAAGGCTGACACAGTAGTCTAGCCGGGATATAACGAGAGCCCGTAGCAGTAAGGTAGCCGTTTGGGTGGAGAGGAAAGGGCAGATTTGGCGATATTGTAAAGGTGAAACCGGCAGCTCTTGGTAACAGATAGGATGTGTGGGGTGAAGGAGAGAGACGAGTCAAGGATGACACCGAGATTGCGGGCCTGAGAGATGGGAAGGATGGTCGTGCCATCCATGGTGATAGGGAAGTGTGGGAAAGGACCAGGTTTGGGAGGGAAGATGAGGAGCTCAGTCTTGCTCATGTTGAGTTTTAGGTGGCAGGCCGACGTCCAGGTGGAGACATCCTGGAGGCAGGAGGAGATGCGAGCCTGAAGGGAAGGAGAGAGGACAGGGGAGGAGATGTAGACCTGCGTGTCATCTGCGTAAAGATGGTAGTCAAAGCCGTGAGAGCAAATGAGTTCACCGAGGGAGTGAGTGTAAATGGAGAACAGAAGAGGGTCAAGAACTGACCCTTGAGGAACTCCAACAGTTAAAGGACTCCAGCCCTCTCTGAGCCCCAACAGTTCTTATCCATTAAACACTCAATGTGTAAAACTCACTGTGTTCCTAATCATTTGTAGTCCTCAACCGATTCCAAGTGTACCCTGATCTGCTGCGAGTCGTATCCTAGCTGAGACCTACAGAAGAATGAATTAAGGACAGTGGACGACAGAACCTGTTTGGAATTAAGTCTTTGGGGATCTTCAAACACCTGATCCCTGCATATTCTCCAGCCCTCCTGAGCCTTTCCGTGCTCTGAATCTGAATCCATCCAACTCCAGACACCCATCCAAGTCCCAACGTCTGAGCCCTGCATAACTCAGTACCCAACGCCCTAACTCCTGCCCACTCTTCCCCACCACACCACTCACAGATGCATCCGGGAATACAGACACATAGAGACACACACACACACACAGTCTCACACAGTCACACACACACACACAAACTCACACACACCCTCACTCACAGAAAGACACTCACCTCTATTCAAACCAAATTTTTCAGCCGTTCAACTACACTGACCACTAAACCTTCTGGGCCCTTAACCTCTAGGGATACTGGCATTTCAGGGGCCTTCAAGTGCTCTGAATCCAAATCCGTTATCAGCGCTCACCCCTCCTACTACTTTAAGGTCTCACACTCCCCTAGGGCCCTGCTCATTCTGACTCCTTCTGGAATCAGACCCCAAGTCTTGCTAAGCCCCAGTTCACTCTGAATCCTAATTTTTTCCTCCAGAGTTCTGAGACCTAACATCTCTGAGTCCTATATTGGCCTCAACTCCAAATTGCTCACAATTCTCAACTTCTCAGAGCTCATCTGTTTCTGACCCCCTCAAACCCTCAGAGCACTCACCTCCCAGGGTGCCTGACTCTTTATCAGATCTAACACGCTAACGAGGGGCAATCCTACAGCACCCATACCACTATAGGCCCTCATCTACTGGACGCCTAAGCAATTCTCAACCCTCAACTTCGCTTAGGACTCAATCTGTTCAACAAAAAACTTGTACTGGGGCCCAGTTCCACAGAGCCCGGAGCCCATTACTCCTTGTGCCTCCACATCAGTCGCAGTTCTCAAACTGCTCTGAGCTGCAAAACTCTTCCAAACCCTCGCTTCTCTGATGCTCAGTCCTTTGCCACACTGCATCTCTCCTGGATCCTTTCAGCTCTCTTGAAACCACTCTGGGACTTGGCATGCTGGGGTCCTTAAACTGCTTTGAATCCTAACCCTTCACATGCCATAAAGTGCTCTTCACCCAGGGCCTTCTGGAGAACTTTTATCCACAGGAGTCCTCCTCCTTCTGAGTCCCCACCCGCTCGGCTTCCTAATTCCCTTGAACCCCTGAGTGCTTGACGAGCCTGTTCTGCTCAGATACCACTGGTTCTGCTCTCCCACCCTCTCCATCCCGATCTGCTTTAGGCCCTACTCCTTTGGAAGGTGTCCTCAGTGGCTCTGTGTTTTCGCTCTTCAAGCTGCTTTCCTGCCTTCGGTGCCAATACCAACCTTTGAGTGTTCAGAGACCTGAGACCCAAATGAAACCTCTCTGAGCCCCAGAATTCCTGAACCCTAGCTGCTCAGAATTGCAGACACACTCTATCCCAATCCTTTGGAGCCCTAAACCAATCCTTAGCCCAGCTCCCCCATGACCTAAGAAAAACTCCGTGCTGGAATTCAGCTGAGCCTGATGGAACCTTTTATCCTCTACCAACTGTTGGAACGAAGTTCTCATTATCATTATTATTTAGGGCCACCAAATTCTTTCTGATTCATAGCGAATCCACGGTTATACTTTCTCCAGATGATCCCGTCCTCTGTTATAATCCATGACCTTTTGACCTGTACATTAGTTATGGTTGCTATGGTCTCCACCCATCTAGCTGCTGGTCTGCCTCTTCCACATTTTTCCCGGACTTTTCCTAGTGTTAGTGTCTTTCTCCAGAGAATTTAGACTCCTGGATGATGTGTTCAAAATATGCTAATCTAAATCGAGTCATTTGGCCTGTCAAACACCATTTTGGCTTAACTGGCTCCAAAATCCATAAGACTTGCCACAAAATTCCACATCATTTTAAAGGCAAGTCTTACCACAGCCCAATTCCTGACATTTTCCGGGTTCTTCATAGTAAGTCTTCCTCACATGAATCCTCGATGTACTTCTTGATTACTTGTTCCTTCTCATTACTGAATGTGGAAGAGGCAGACCAGCAGCTAGATGGGTGGAGACCATAGCAACCATAACTAATGTACAGGTCAAAAGGTCATGGATTATAACAGAGGACGGGATCATCTGGAGAAAGTATAACCGTGGATTCGCTATGAATCAGAAAGAATTTGGTGGCCCTAAATAATAATGATAATGAGAACTTCGTTCCAACAGTTGGTAGAGGATAAAAGGTTCCATCAGGCTCAGCTGAATTCCAGCACGGAGTTTTTCTTAGGTCATGGGGGAGCTGGGCTAAGGATTGGTTTAGGGCTCCAAAGGATTGGGATAGAGTGTGTCTGCAATTCTGAGCAGCTAGGGTTCAGGAATTCTGGGGCTCAGAGAGGTTTCATTTGGGTCTCAGGTCTCTGAACACTCAAAGGTTGGTATTGGCACCGAAGGCAGGAAAGCAGCTTGAAGAGCGAAAACACAGAGCCACTGAGGACACCTTCCAAAGGAGTAGGGCCTAAAGCAGATCGGGATGGAGAGGGTGGGAGAGCAGAACCAGTGGTATCTGAGCAGAACAGGGACGTCAAGCACTCGGGGTTCGAAGGAATTAGGAAGCCGAGCGGGTGGGGACTCAGAAGGAGGAGGACTTCTGTGGATAAAAGTTCTCCAGAAGGTCCTGGGTGAAGAGCACTTTATGGGATTTGAAGGGTTAGGATTCAAAGCAGTTTAAGGACCCCAGCATGCCAAGTCCCAGAGTGGTTTCAAGAGAGCTGAAAGGATCCAGGAGAGATGCAGTGTGGCAAAGGACTGAGCATCAGAGAAGCGAGGGTTTGGAAGAGTTTTGCAGCTCAGAGCAGTTTGAGAACTGCGACTGATGTGGAGGCACAAGGAGTTGTGGGTTCCGGGCTCTGTGGGACTGGGGCCCAGTACAAGTTTTTTGTTCAACAGATTGAGGGTTGAGAATTGCTTAGGCGACCAGTAGATGAGGGCCTATAGTGGTATGGGTGCTGTAGGATTGCCCCCCGTGAGCATGTTAGATCTGATAAAGAGTCAGGCACCCTGGGAGGTGAGGGCTCTGAGTGTTTTAGGGGGTCAGAAACAGATGAGCTCTGAGAAGTTGAGAATTGTGAGCAATATGGAGTTGAGGCCAATTAGGACTCAGAGATGTTAGGTCTCAGAGATGCTGGAGGAAAAAATTAGGATTCAGAGTGAACTGGGGCTCAGGAAGACTTGGGGTCTGATTCCAGGAGGACTCAGAATGAGCAGGGCCCCAGGGGAGTGTGAGACCTTAAAGTAGTAGGAGGGGTGAGCGCTGATAACGGATTTGGATTCAGAGCACTTGAAGGCCCCTGAAATGCCAGTATCCCTAGAGGTTAAGGGCCCAGAAGGTTTAGTGGTCAGTGTAGTTGAACGGCTGAAAATTTGGTTTGAATAGAGGTGAGTGTCTTTCTGTGTGTGAGGGTGTGTGTGAGTTTGTGTGTGTGTGTGTGTGTGTGTGTGTGTCTGTGTGTCTGTGTTTCTGTATTCCCGGATGCATCTGTGAGTGGTGTGGTGGGGAAGAGAGGACAGGAGTTAGGGCGTTGGGTACTGAGTTATGCAGGGCTCAGACGTTGGGACTTGGATGGGTGTCTGGAGTTGGATGGATTCAGATTCAGAGCACTGAAAGGCTCAGGAGGGTTGGAGAATATGCAGGGATCAGGTGTTTGAAGATCCCCAAAGACTTAATTCCAAACAGGTTCTGTCGTTCCACTGTCCTTAATTCATTCTTCTGTAGGTCTCAGCTAGGATACGACTCGCAGCAGATCAGGGTACACTTGGAATCGGTTGAGGAACTACAAATGATTAGGAACACAGTGAGTTTTACACATTGAGTGATTTAATGGATAAGAACTGTTGGGGCTCAGAGAGGGCTGGAGTCCTTTAACTGTTGGCAGTTCCTCAAGGGTCAGTTCTTGACCCTCTTCTGTTCTCCATTACACTCACTCCCTCGGTGAACTCATTTGCTCTCACGGCTTTTGACTACCATCTTTACGCAGATGACACGCAGGGTCTACATCTCCTCCCTGTCCTCTCTCCTTCCCTTCAGGCTCGCATCTCCTCCTGCCTCCAGGATGTCTCCACCTGGACGTCGGCCTGCCACCTAAAACTCAACATGAGCAAGACTGAGCTCCTCATCTTCCCTCCCAAACCTGGTCCTTTCCCACACTTCCTATCACCATGGATGGCACGGACCATCCTTCCCATCTCTCAGGCCCGCAATCTCCGCGTGTCATCCTTGACTCGTCTCTCTCCTTCACCCCCACACATCCTATCTGTTACCAAGAGCTGCCGCGTTTCACCTTTACAATATCGCCAAATCTGCCCTTTCCTCTCCACCCAAACGGCTACCTTACTGCTACGGGCTCTCGATTATATCCCGGCTAGACTACTGTGTCAGCCTTCTCTCTGACCTCCCTTCCTCCATCTCTCGCCCCGCTCCAGTCTATTCTTCACTCCGCTGCCCGGCTCACCTTCC